>NC_092340.1:32518888-32825092 GCF_046630445.1 Rutidosis leptorrhynchoides
CGCGCACCCACCTGGCGCGCCGCGCAAATGAACTGCACCAGAATTTTTTTTTTTTAGTTGTAAATTTTGACGGGGTTTTGTCGTGGATTGGTTTGGGTTGTTACAAGTGGTATCAGAGCATGGTCTAAGGGATTTAGGTGACTTGAGATAGGTGCCTAGACTTAGACTTTTGTGTGTGCTTAAATTGTTGCGGGACTTGTAGGATTTCGGGTCGGAATGGGTTTAGTTAGTGCCTTGTTTATAGGTCGACTAACGTATATATTAGTAATGCGGATATTATTAATATGCTTTTGTGTTGTGGTAATAATTCTCGCGTGTGTTTGTATCGCGTAGAATTTTGGTTGTGTTTGTTCTTATCATCGAGCGAGGCGGTCGTTGTACTAACGAGTCGATGCGGCGTGTGTGCGTAATAAGAACTTGCAAACCTTATTACGGGTACAAATCGTGTCTAACAAGTGATGTACGACGAGTGTTTAGCAAGATGGGACGGTGTTGTGCGTGCGGTTTTATACGTTCGTGGACTAATCGTTTTGCATTCTTTTGAATGACGACGCGAAACGAGACCGAGGCGAATGATGCGGAGTTTAACGCTAGAGTTGCGGCCGCCGTTGCGGAACAAATGGGTGCGTTGGAAGAAAGAATGGAAAGGAGGTATTCCGAACTTCAAAGTAGTAGTGAAATGGAGCGTTATCTTAAGAGCTTCATGAGGACTAAATCCCCGATGTATGACTGAAAGTCGGATCCTTTGGTGAGCACAACTTGGATTTCGGACGTCGAAGGGTATTTCCGTACTATTGATTGCCCTCCCGAGAGAAAGACGAGACTCGCTACGAGTTTGTTGCGGGGTAGGGCGAGGGATTGGTTGGATGGTAAGATTGATCTTGTCGGTGGTGAAACGTTTATGGCCTTATCGTGGGACGAATTTAAGGAGGAATTCTTCGAGGAATTCCGGACTTCGGCCGATTTGTGGGAATTGCGTAATGAGTTGCGAAATTTGCGACAAGGATCTATGGATTTAAATACTCTCAAGACGACCTTTATGGTGAAGGCTCGTTTTTGTCCGGAGTATTTGGGAAGTGATCGTTTATTAATGGGGGATTTCTATCGGACTTTGAATGACGACTTGAAAAGAAAAATTAGACGTGGTCAAGCGAAATCGTTTTCGGAATTATTCGACTTGGCTAGGGGTTTCGAGTCGCATACACGATCGAAGAAGGGTGAGCCTTCAAGGGATAGAAGGGTTGTTCTTATGGTGCTCCGAGTAAGAGGACAAGGGTCCGAGTGTGAGCACGGGTGGTACGCGGACGAGTATATCGAATTCTAGCGCGTCTAGATGTTACAATGGTGGCATGAGGAGTCACAAGTCTTGGGAATGTTCGATGCCGTTTGAGTTTGAGTTGTTAATGCCTTGTGTTGTGCATATTGTTGTTATGGGTGACGTTCCTAATGGAAGTACCCTATGATGACGTTTGATTGTCGGGCGAAGGGCGTAAGACTTGGTGCAACCAAGCATTCCTTGATATTTGAGAAATGTTTCTACCAAGCCACGGAAATGGTTTTGGTGTTCGATTGTTAAGCGCGTGTTCGCTTTTATGTTGAAGTGATGAACCATGAGGTTCGTCGGGTGGTTGGAACCCTTGAGATCGAGTGTTTTTAATCTCGATGTGTGTTGGTAATGGAGTCTACATGATGCAACATTAGGTGCCTCTTTTATACCTACTAGCGTGGTGTTCGACTCCGATTGTGTTGCGGTACGCTTTCGTTCAAAGTGTATAAGGATTGGTTAAAATCCTTCGTGAACTCGAGGTTAGAGCGAGATGTGGTGATGGGTCGTGTGTACCCAATCGTTGGTAAAGTCTACATTTGGTAGCACTGTACGGTAGTACGAGTTATGGATATGGAACGTAGTTCCAAGTGGGGGAGTTACACTCCCGCACGAGGAAGTTTTAGGGTGAGATTTCGGATAGTGCTTATGGTAGATCCGAAACTTGTGTTGGGACCTAGTTTTTGGTCGATTTGTGGTGGAGTACAATTTTGGTTCAAGTTGTACTATTGGTTTGGATTTAAATTACCACCGAGGTGGTAATGTGGTAAATCTCATTGAGAGATAATGGATGTGTTTGGCGAGCAAGGTGAAATCCCTCGGTTAAGGGATGTGTGTGTGTCGGATTCTCTTTTAGAGAATTATTGTTTGGTTCCTATGTTTGATATAGGTGGTTCTTGCTCGATTGTGGGTGGTTAGTGGTATCCGTTAGGGTTCCCCATAGTGTAGCAGAGCGCGATGTTGCGCTACTCGATGTTTGAGGCCAAGTGCGTATGAGATTGGTGAAGCATGACCTTCGGGGTCCGCTGACTTCATCATGGTATTGTTGATTGGTGGAGCATGACCTTCGGGGTCCGCTGACTTCATCATGGGATTATATCGGTGAAGCATGACCGTTGACGGGGTCCGCTGACTTCATCGGGTGTTGAGTGATCTATCGGTTGTTTTATACACCGATGGTGGGATCGTGAGGACCATGTTGTGTGATTAGGGATGCGATAGCCGTGTTTCGCTCACATGTTGTTACGGGTGTGACAATAGTCGATTTTGTACACCTTAGGTTTAGCGTTGCCATAGTCGTTTTGGGCGCTTTTGGTTTTAGCCGTTGGATTTTGATGCTATGGTAGTTGCGTATAGGTCGTATTGCGCACTACAAGGGATGTTAGTGATTAATGTTATCCGTAAGGATTTGTTTGGTTCGGTCTTCATCGTTTCGGATTGTTGACTTTAAGTTGAGACTTGGTTGCTTTTAGCGTTGTCCTTGGTAAAGGTACGCTAAGGAATTGATATCTCGGTACGAGATGGGTTGAGTTTTTCCCGATATGGGAAATTGAGCAGGTTTCAGTGCTCGGATTGTGGTTTTGATAAATCACGGTTGACGACTTTAGTTGTTGAAAGTGATCCATTGGGAAGAATGGTCTAGGAAAGTTCGTATTGGGACTTGAGTGAGGATCGTTAAGCAGGTCCGGATTGTTTAAGTGGAGAAGATCACGAGGACGTGATCGAGTTTAAGTGGGGGAGAGTTGTAAGACCCAAATATTTATTGTAGATAATGTATTTATGGTGTACTATGCATGTATGAAGTGTACGAAGCATGTACGTGTTGCTTGCTCGAACGTTGGAGGAAACTGGACATTGTCTGAAGTGACAAGGAGTGTACGTATCTTTTCAACCCCAAATAAAGTTGGTGTTAATGTTTCAAAGCCTTACCATTGGAAAGAAAATCTTATTACGTTTCCAACGATATTTGATTCATCGAAAACGGAGCTACGGTCAAAAAGTTATGGCCAAAACAAGTTTCTGAAAACTGAACTGTCAGTTGGAGCGGCGCCCCACCTTGTGGCGCGGCGCGCCGATCACTGCTGAAGCAATTTTCAGCCTTTTTAAAGGCTTTAAATGAAGGGTACTTTGGTCTTTTCACTTGGGGTCGGTTTAGGGTCATCAAAACTGATCCTTTGATCAGTTTGGATCATATTTCACTCATCAAACACTCTCATCTTCAAACCCTAGAGTGAGAGGAGAGTTTTAGAGAGAGAGAGCTCCAATTGGAGAAGAAGAAGGGTGTTTCGGGTCAAACCTCGGGTATTAAAGTTGTTCCACTCGTCAACGGCATCATTTTGGCGGTATTGGTAAGTTCTAACTCCGAATTTCATTGTTGATTTTGCTATTCAAAGTTGGGGTTTGAACTTGATTTGTTGATAAACCCATTTAGACTCATGAAGTGACTTTAGTGATGCTTGTAATCGGGTTTATTGTTATTGTTGGTGGATTTCGGTTTGGTGAACAAATTGGTTATGTTTAGAACTTGAAATTGGGTTTAATCACTAGGTTTAGTGATTGTGGAAGTATTGAAACCTATTTAGGGTTATTTGGTTGACTAACTTTGACTTTGGGTCAAATTAGGGTTTGGTGGTGATTATGACCCAATTGGCGATTTAACAAAGTTTATAAACTTAAAATGGATTAAGTTGAAGTGTTAAACCGAGTTAAATATGTTTTGGTGTCAAAACTTGCTAATAGCGTGATATTGACTTCTTATGGGTCAAACTAGGGTTTAAGTGTCATTTTGGGCAAGATAGGTGTTTAACACCTATGATCGGGTTTAATTGGCGTATTAAGACCATTCTCACTTGTGTTAGTGATTATTGGTTAATTTTGGGCGCGTTTTGTACTTGGAAGTGCATTTGGGTCAAATTTGCACTAAGTGTCAATTTGGGTTGATTTGTGAATCCATTCTAAGTGTATTGTTGTAATTATGATAATGGAATAGGTATTTTCCATTGGCGAGTTGCAGATTATTTGGAAGCTTTCATCAAGACTTCAAGGTGAGTGTTAATATCCTATATGCATATGTATGTGTAGGATGGGTGCGGGTCGGGTGAAGTGATTCTCGGCTATAGAGCTCACTTCACATATAGGTGGATTTGATGGACTTGTGCATAGGTCCAATTGGCACGGTTGTGCGTTTTGGTTGACTACCTTTGGCAAAGTACACATTTTGGGTGTACGTTATCACACGTGGTTGTGAGTGGAATAATTATGCGTGTATGTATGTAATGTATTTAATTGTGTTGTACGAATGTGGTATTGTCGCGTTGTTTAAGACACCACGTTCTATGAAACGAGTAGTATTGTCGCGGTGTTTAAGACACTACTCATTGTGGAATTGACGAGTAGTATTGTCGCGGTGTTTAAGACACTGCTCATTGTGTAATTGACTTGTGGTATTGTCGCGGTGTTTAAGACACCACAATGTCATGGGAGTGGAAGTGTCGCGGTGTTCAAGACACCACTCATTGTATTGAATGAAGTGTGGATTCGTCGCGGTGTTTAAGACGCCACATTGTTGTAAGGGTGAGTTAGTCGCGGTGTTTAAGACATCACCCGGGGGACTAGTGATTACGCGGTGTGTAAGTAACACTAGTGGATGTTATGAACTCCAACGGACTTTCATGTACCGTTCTCTTGTGTACTTGGTTAACCATGGTTGTATGAGTTATGTATTGGCATATTTAATTATGAACTATATGCTTTTGGTATTGCTAGCTATTGTGGACTTGCGGTTATTGGTATATGCACGATATGTTGCATGATTGTCGAATTGCTAATTCGTGATTAATGTTGTGTTGTCGTGATGTAGTTAACCCTCCGGGGGTAGTTATTGGCGTTGTTCACATTGACGTTGGTGAACTTACCTTATTGATGGTATTATTAGCTTGTTGCTTAGTGATCGTATGGTATACTTAGATTAGCTTGCCTTTAGGCTTGGACGCTCCGGTATGCGGTATTTGTTTATTTATGTGGCGTGTCCATTTTATGCATATATATGTATGTAGTATATTATCATTCACTAAGCGTTAGCTTACCCTCTCGTTGTTGACTCTTTTTATAGATCGCATGTGGATTGGTGGCTCGGGTAAGCGCGAGGACTAGAAGACGTGCATAGTTGCTTTAGTGACTTACTTTTGGATCATTTAGGATTGGGTAGCGTATTCCCAATCGCCATGCTCGGCTTTGTTGTATTAAAAGTCTTTTGGTCAAATATTGTATTTCGGTACTTAAGGTGGTAAAATGGGTCGTTGTGGGACCCGCTTCATAAACTTAATTTTATTAATTGAACGTGCTAGTTTTTATATATAGAACGTGTGGTTAAAAGTGTTACGCCTAAAAATGTCGGGAACTAGTCAAACATTTTCGTTAAATTGACTTCCGGGGACAGCGGGCTGTCCAGGTGGTTTGGAGCGCCGCGCACCCACCTGGCGCGCCGCGCAAATGAACTGCACCAGAATTTTTTTTTTTTTAGTTGTAAATTTTGATGGGGTTTTGTCGTGGATTGGTTTGGGTTGTTACATTCTATATCTATATGATATGCTAACTTAATGATTTAAAACCTGGAAACACGAAAAACACCGTAAAACCAGATTTACGCCGTCGTAGTAACACCGCGGGCTGTTTTGGGTTAGTTAATTAAAAACTATGATAAACTTTGATTTAAAAGTTGTTATTCTGAGAAAATGATTTTTATTATGAACATGAAACTATATCCAAAAATTATGGTTAAACTCAAAGTGGAAGTATGTTTTCTAAAATGGTCATCTAGACGTCGTTCTTTCGACTGAAATGACTACCTTTACAAAAACGACTTGTAACTTATTTTTCCGACTATAAACCTATACTTTTCTGTTTAGATTCATAAAATAGAGTTCAATATGAAACCATAGCAATTTGATTCACTCAAAACGGATTTAAAATGAAGAAGTTATGGGTAAAACAAGATTGGATAATTTTTCTCATTTTAGCTACGTGAAAATTGGTAACAACTCTATTCCAACCATAACTTAATCAACTTGTATTGTATATTATGTAATCTTGAGATACCATAGACACGTATACAATGTTTCGACCTATCATGTCGACACATCTATATATGTTTCGGAACAACCATAGACACTCTATATGTGAATGTTGGAGTTAGCTATACAGGGTTGAGGTTGATTCCAAAATATATATAGTTTGAGTTGTGATCAATACTGAGATACGTATACACTGGGTCGTGGATTGATTCAAGATAATATTTATCGATTTATTTCTGTACATCTAACTGTGGACAACTAGTTGTAGGTTACTAACGAGGACAGCTGACTTAATAAACTTAAAATATCAAAATATATTAAAAGTGTTGTAAATATATTTTAAACATACTTTGATATATATGTATATATTGTTATAGGTTCGTGAATCAACCAGTGGCCAAGTCTTACTTCCCGACGAAGTAAAAATCTGTGAAAGTGAGTTATAGTCCCACTTTTAAAATCTAATATTTTTGGGATGAGAATACATGCAGGTTTTATAAATGATTTACAAAATAGACACAAGTACGTGAAACTACATTCTATGGTTGAATTATCGAAATCGAATATGTCTCTTTTTATTAAGTCTGGTAATCTAAGAATTAGGGAACAGACACCCTAATTGACGCGAATCCTAAAGATAGATCTATTGGGCCTAACAAACCCCATCCAAAGTACCGGATGCTTTAGTACTTCGAAATTTATATCATATCCGAAGGGTGTCCCAGAATGATGGGGATATTCTTATATATATGCATCTTGTTAATGTCGGTTACCAGGTGTTCACCATATGAATGATTTTTATCTCTATGTATGGGATGTGTATTGAAATATGAAATCTTGTGGTCTATTGTTACGATTTGATATATATAGGTTAAACCTATAACTCACCAACATTTTTGTTGACGTTTAAAGCATGCTTATTCTCAGGTGAATACTAAGAGCTTCCGCTGTTGCATACTAAAATAAGGACAAGATTTGGAGTCCATGTTTGTATGATATTGTGTAAAAACTGCATTCAAGAAACTGATTTCGATGTAACATATTTGTATTGTAAACCATTATGTAATGGTCGTGTGTAAACAGGATATTTTAGATTATCATTATTTGATAATCTACGTAAAGCTTTTTAAACCTTTATTTATGAAATAAAGGTTATGGTTTGTTTTAAAAATGAATGCAGTCTTTGAAAAACGTCTCATATAGAGGTCAAAACCTCGCAACGAAATCAATTAATATGGAACGTTTTTAATCAATAAGAACGGGACATTTCATTAACAATAAGATGATCGTGCAAACCGAGCCATCATGAACCTATATGTGAAGTGATCTCTATAATCGAGAACCGCTTCACCCAACCCGCACCCATCCTACACATACATATGCACATAGGATATTAACACTCACCTTTTCGCCTTGATGAATGCGACCGAGTAATTCCGCAACACGTCAATGGAAAGTACATAATCCATTATCACAAATATAATAACACACTTAGAGTGGATTTATAAACCAACTCAATTCGACACTTAGTGCAAATTCGACCAATTGCACTTACAAACACCAAACGCGTCCAAACTAACCACTAATCACTAATCACAAGTGAAAATGGTCCTAATAAGCCAAAAGAACCCAAACTTAAGTGTTTAACACTTATCAATCTCAAAATCACCCAAAAACCCTAATTTTGACTCAATTCCAAAATTAGTCTTTCAAACACACCAAAAGGGTTCCAATACTTCCATAATCACTAAACCTAGTGATTAAACCCAATTACAAGTCATAAACAAGACCAATTTGTTCGCCAACCCAAAATCCACCAACTATAACAATAAACCCGATTACTAGCATCAACAAACTCACTTCAAGAGTTTTAAATGGGTTTCTCTACAAATCAAGTTCAAACCCTAACTTTGAATATCAAATCAAACAATGAAATTCAGAGTTAGAACTTACCACAACAACCAAAACGTAGCAAGGAACGAGGTGAACAACTTTAAAACCTGAGACTTTGATCAATTCAAGCTCCTTCCTCTCCAAAACCCCAATTCTCTCACTAGAATTCTCCCTCTCTCTCTAAGATACTTGAGAGTGATGAATGGATGTGAAAATGATCCAAAAGTGGATCCAAACCAGCTGATAAGGCCTGAGATCCGGCCTCAAGTGAAAAGACCAAAAAGCCCCTCATTAAACTTAAAATAGAAAAAGACAGAATTCTGTCGTTGGGCATGTGCGCGGCGCGCACACCTTATGGTGCGCGGCGCGCACCCATGTCTGGGCAGATTCTAACCTTTTAACTTTTACACTATGCTTCACCCACTAAACGTACATCATTATAACTCTATGTACCATAAATATTTGGGTGTTACAATATATATATATATATATATATATATATATATATATATATATATATATATATATATATATATATATATATATATATATATATATATATATATATATTGATGTATTATTGTGATGTAGCTAACCCTCCGGGTGTAGCTTATTTGGCGTTGTTCACATCGTCGTTGGTGAACTTATATTTTGTTGATATCTTCAGCTTGTTGCTTAGAGATCGTACGGTATGCTTAGTGTAGTTGCCTTATTTATGGATGCTTCGGTATGCGGTATTTGATATTGGTGTGACGTGTCCATTTTATACATCTATGTGTATGTAGTATATTATCACTCACTAAGCGTTAGCTTACCCTCTCGTTGTTTGCATTTTTATAGATTTGCTTGGATGCGGTGGCTCGGGTAAGCGTGGAAACTAGTGGCTCGCGTAGTAGCTTTAGAAGGCTTGCTTTTGGATTAATTAGGATTGGGTAGCGTATCCCCAATCGCCATGCTCGGCTTTATTTTGTGTTAAAAATCATGTGGTTGAAAACTTGTATTTTGTACGAAAGTCGTAAAACGGCCGATGTGGGCCCGGTCTCGTAAAACTCATTTTATTATTGGAACGTGTTAGTTTTAACTAATATAAAATGTTGTGAAAAGCGTTTGGTCTAAAAGTTTCGGGAAGCAAGAGATCTTTTTCGCAAAAAAGGAAAAGTTGGACAGGCCGATTTGGCGCGCCGCGCAGGTCAGTGGCGCGCCGCGCCACTATGCTGTACAAAAATATTTTTTTTTATTTGCATATTTCGATTGCATATGGGTTGGGTTGTTACAAGTGGTATCAGAGCATGGTCTAAGGGATTTAGGCGACTTGAGATAGGTGCCTAGACTTAGACTTTTAAGTGTGCTTAATTTGTTACGGGACTTGTAGGATTACGGGTCGGAATAGGTTATTGTTAGTGCCTTGTTTGTAGGTGGACTAACACTTATATTAGTAATGCGGATATTATTAATATACTTTTGTGTTGTGATAATAATTCTCGTGTGTGTTTATATCGCGTAGAATTTTGTGTGTGTTTGTTTATATCATCGAGCGAGGCGGTCGTTGTACTAACAAGTTGATATGGCGTGTATGCGTAATAAGGACTTGCAAACCTTATTACGGGTGCAAATCATGTCTAACAAGTGATGTACGACAAGTGTTTAGCAAGATGGGACGGTGTTGTGCGTGTGGTCTATACGTTCGTGATCTAATAGTTTGCATCCCTTAGAATGAAAACGAAAGATGGATGCGGAACGAGTGAGTCTATTCACGAAGGGAAGGATGAGTTAACGTTAAAGATTGAGGCCGTGTTTGAACAATATGTCTCGGTTTTCACCGGCAAGGTTAGAGAAGTAACCAAGGAGTTGGTCAAAGGACAAATGACGGAAATGGTCCGAGACCAAGTGACTAAAGTTGTAAAGGAAGAGTTTGAAAAGAGGTTTCCTAAGCCTCGAGGTAGTGATGGTGAAGATGTACTTGCAAGGTTAGGATTACATGGTGCTCATGGTAAGAGGGCACGAAGTACGCCTAAAGGCGTCGGGAATGTGAAGAAGAAGAGTAAGAAGGGTTACAAGCGCACGTGCTTTAAGTGTGGGGAACGGGGTCATTTGGCACAAGATTGTATGGTGGTGCCTTTAGGCTCAATCAGGTGTTTCATTTGCCGGATGGAGGGACACCGAAAGTCAGAGTGTTCCGAATCGCATGACGATCGGGTCAGGAGGTTAGAGCGCGAATACATGATGGGTAGTGGAGCGCGGAAGCCCAACAGCACTACATCAGGTACTTTTAGTACGAAATTATATATTGTTCGCTTGTAATAACATGCGGTAAGTGCGTAAGTCTTGGCTAAACTTTATTCTCCGTTGGAGATAATTCGTAGCGAGCGGAGGGTTTACGTTTATGGCTCAGGTTAGCTCTCAGTAGAGCGTATAAGTGGTGTGTTGTGCCTTGACTCTATGGTGCGAATCCTTGGGCGCTTAGGCATTTTGGTTGGTATCGGGTCGTTAAGCTCGTTCGAGTGAGACCCTTAAGGTTTTAATTGTGTTGTGCATGTTATTGATACGGGGGAATGGAAGTACCCTATGGTAACGTTTGATTGTCGGGCGAAGGGCGTAAGACTTGGTGTAACCAAGCATTCCTTAGTATTTGGGAAGTGTTTCTACCAAGCCATGGAAATGAGTTCTTGTGTTCGGATGCTAGTGCGTGTTCGCTCTCGTGTTGAAGTTGATGAACCATGAGGTTCGACGGGTGGGATGAAACCCGAGAAATCGAGTGTTTCGGATCTCGATGTATGTTGGTAAAGGAGTCTACGTGACGCGACATTAGGTGCCTATTTTATACCTACTAGCGTGGTGTTCGACTCCGATTATGTTGTGGTTACATTGTACTTAGGGTACCAAAGTGAAACCCTTAGTTACATGAGTGACTGGGTGAAGTTTGACAAGCTATAGCAATTGGATGATTGCGAGAGTGGAGTTGTGTAATTTGCGGTACACTTTTCGTTCGAAGTGTTAAGGATTGGTTGAAATCCTTTGTGTGCTCAAGATTGGAGCAAGATGTAGTGATGGGTCGTGTGAACCCAATTGTTGATAAAGTCTACCTTTGGTAGCAATGTACGGTTGTACAAACTGCGGTTATGGAACGTAGTTCCAAGTGGGGGAGTTACACCCCCGCACGAGGAGGTTTTGGTGGGAGATTTCGGATGACGCTTTTAGTAAACCGAAATTTGTGTCGGGACCTAGATTTGGTCGATTTGTGGTAGAGTACAATTTCGGTAAAATTGTACCTATGATTTTGGATTTGAATTATCACCAAGGTGGTAATGTGGTAAATCTCGTTAAGAGATAATGGACGGGTATGGCGAGCAAGGTGGAATCCCTCTGTTAAGGGATGTGCGTGGTGGATTCTCTTTTAGAAAATTATTGTTTTGTGCCTATGTTTAATATAGGTGGTTCTTGCTCGATTGTGTGAATGGTTAGTGATTTCCGTTAGGATTTACTATGGCGTAGCAGAGCGCGATGTTGCGCTACTCGTTGTTCGAGGCCAAAAGGGATTTTGATTGGTGAAGCATGACCTTCGGGGTCCGCTGACTTCATCATGGTATTGTTGATTGGTGAAGCATGACCTTCGGGGTCCGCTGACTTCATCATGGTATTGTTGATCGGTGAAGCATGACCGTTCGGGGTCCGCTGACTTCATCATGGGAGTAGTGATATATCGGTGAAGCATGACCGTTGACGGGGTCCGCTGACTTCATCCGGTGTTGAGTGATCTATCGGTTGTTTTATACACCGATGGTGGGTCGTAAGGACCGTGTGGTGTGATCTATCGATTGATTTATACACCGATGGTGGGATCGTGAGGACCATGTTGTGTGATTAGTGATTGCGATAGTCGTGTTTCGCTCACATGTTGTTACGGGTGTGACAATAGTCGATTTTGTACACCTTAGGATTGGCGTTGCCATAGTCGTTTTGGGTGCTTTTGGTTTTAGCCATTGCTTATGATGCTGGGATAGTAGCGTATTGGTTGTATTGCGCACTACAAAGGATGTTTAGTGGTAAGTGTAATCCGTAAGGTTTCAGGTGGTTCGATCTTCAATGCTCGGATTGTTGACTTTAGGTTGAGACTTGGTCGTTTTTAGCGTTGTCCTTGGTAAAGGTACGCTAAGGAATTGATATCTCGGTACGAGATTGGTTGAGTTTTTCCCGATATGGGGACTTGAGCAGGTTTTAGTGCTAGGATTGTGGTTTTGATAAATCGCGGGTGACGATTTTAGTTGTTAAAGGTGATTCATTGGGAAAAATTGTCTAGGAAGGTTCGGATTGGGACTTATAATTGAGGACCGTTGAGTAGGTCCGGATTGGTTAAGTGGAGAAGATCACAAGGACATGATCGAGTTTAAGTGGGGGAGAGTTGTAAGACCCAAATATTTATTGTACATAATGTATTTATGGTGTACGATGCGTGTATGAAGTGTACGAAGCACGTACGTGTTGCTTGCTCGAACGACGAAGGAAACTGGACGTTGTCTGAAGTGACAAGGTGTGTACGTATCTTTTCAACCCCAAATAAAATTTGTGTTGATGTTTCAAAGCCTTACCATTGGAAATAAAATCTTATTACGTTTCCAACGATATTTGATTCATCGAAAACGGAGCTACGGTCAAAAAGTTATGGCCAAAACAAGTTTCTGAAAACTGACATGTAGGTTGGAGCGGCGCTCCACCATTTGGAGCGGCGCTCCGATTGCTGCTGATGCAATTTTCAGCATTTTTAAAGGGTTTAAATGAGGGGTACTTTGGTCTTTTCACTTGAGGTCGGTTTGGGGTCATCAAAACTGATCCATTGATCATTTTGGATCACATTTCACTCATCAAACACTCTCATCAAACCCTAGAGCGAGAAACTCATTTCAAGTGTGAGAAAGCTCCATTTGAAGAAGAAGAAGTTTGATTCGGGTCAAGTCTCAAGTATTAAAGTTGCCCTACTCGTCAACGGCATTATTTTGGCGGTATTGGTAAGTTCAAACTCCGAATTTCATCTTTGTAATTTAATATTCAAGTTTAGGGTTTTGAGCTAGTTAGTTGTAAAACTCATTTAGGAGGTGAAATGGGTAATTGTAACTAGTTATTGTTGATGTTGGTGGGTTTTGGGTTGGTTAATGATTTAACCATGTTTAAGACTTGTAAATGGTGTATCATCACTAGTATTAGTGATTATTGATGTTTTGGAGACCATTAGGGTTCTTGTGGTTGACTAATTTTGACTAGAGTCAAAATTAGGGTTTGTTGATGATTATGACTCAATTGTCGAGGTAATAAGGTTTATAAACTTAAAATGGATTAAGTTGAAGCATAGAACAGGGTTAAATATGTTTTGGTGTCAAAACTTGCTAATGGCATGATATTGACTTCTTATGGATCAAATTAGGGTTTAAGTGTCATTTTGGGCAAGATAGGTGTTTAACACCTATGATTGGGTTTGATTGACATATTAGGACCATTCTCACTTGTGTTAGTGATTATTGGTTAGTTTGGGCGCGGTTTGTGCTTGGAAGTGCATTTGGGTCGAAATTGCACTAGTTGTCAATTTGGGTTGATTTGTATATCTACCCTAATTGTGTTACTTGGTATGTGATAAATGGAATAAGTACATTCCATCGGCGATTGCGGATTTTGGTTTGGCATCCATCAAGACTTCAAGGTGAGTGTTAATATCCTATATGCTTATGTATGTGTAGGATGGGTGCGGGTCGGGTGAAGTGATTCTCGGCTATAGAGCTCACTTCACATATAGGTAGATTTGATGGACTTGTGTATGGGTCCAATTGGCACGGTTGTGCGTTTTGGTTGACCACCTTTGGCGAAGTACACACTTTGGGTGTACGTTATCACACGTGGTTGTGAGTGGAATAAGTATACATGTATGTATATAATGTATTTATTTGTAGGAATGGATATGTGTTGTCCAAGTTAGTGATATATGTCGTTGTACACTAACGGCTTTTATGAACGGATGTATGTGGTCCGAGTTAGCGATATATGCGTTGTACACTAACGGTTTATTGTATGGATATGTGTTGTCCAAGTTAGTGATATATGCGTTGTACACTAACGGTTTTATGAATGGATATATGTTGTCCAATTTAGTGTTATATGTGTTGTACACTAATGATTTATGAATGGATATGTGTTGTCCAATTTAGTGTTATATGTGTTGTACACTAACGATTTTATAAACGGATATGTGTTGTCCAAGGGTTAGTGATATATGTGTTGTACACTAACGGTTGTTATGAACACCGATGGGAAATTCGAGTACCATTCCTTTTTACGATTGGTTAACCTTGGGTGTTTATATATTGTTGTATATATATATATATATATATATATATATATTGACATATTGTTGTGATGTAGCTAACCCTCCGGGTGTAGCTTATTTGGCGTTGTTCACATCGTCGTTGGTGAACTTATATTTTGTTGATATCTTTAGCTTGTTGCTTAGAGATCGTACGGTATGCTTAGTGTAGTTGCCTTATTCATGGATGCTTCGGTATGTGGTATTTGATATTGGTGTGGAGTGTCCATTTTATACATCTATGTGTATGTAGTATATTATCACTCACTAAGCGTTAGCTTACCCTCTCGTTGTTTACATTCTTATAGATTTGCTTGGATGCGGTGGCTCGGGTAAGCGTGGGAACTAGTGGCTCGCGTAGTAGCTTTAGAAGGCTTGCTTTTGGATTAATTAGGATTGGGTAGCGTATCCCCAATCGCCATGCTCGGCTTTATTTTGTGTTAAAAATCATGTGGTTGAAAACTTGTATTTTGTACGAAAGTCGTAAAACGGCCGATGTGGGTCCGGTCTCGTAAAACTCATTTTATTATTGGAACGTGTTAGTTTTAACTAATATAAAATGTTGTGAAAAGCGTTTGGTCTAAAAGTGTCGGGAAGCAAGAGATCTTTTTCGCAAAAAAGGAAAAGTTGGACAGGCCGATTTAGCGCGCCGCGCAGGTCAGTGGCGCGCCGCGCCACTATGCTGTACAAAAATATTTTTTTTATTTGCATATTTCGATTGCATATGGGTTGGGTTGTTACAAATAATTATCATATTGCTAATTCATGATATAGTTTTAAGGTAGTATAATATTGTAATGCTAGATGCCAATAAGAGTTTGTCGATTTTCATCTAAGCCTTTTATTTAAACTATGTCGAATAATTTTAAGATATCACAAAAAATAAATGTTACTTGTAAATCTTTCTAATAAGTTATGGAATAATATTATCCACGATGCATCTTAGACTGAGATATATTAACATACTAGTGAAAGGACCTGTAGAACCACGAGTATTTTAAATTAAACAGTTGAATTTAAATGTTTAGATATTAAACAAATATAAATGCTATAATCGATTAGTTAACATCACGTTAACAATCAGATATTCAACTACCATTAGCGTATGAATGAAAATGCAATTGGTAAACTATAATAAATTACGAATATATAATAAAGTGTATTAATCCACATCTATCTATAGATTCTATTATATTGCTAAAATGATGACATCATAAAAAAACAATTTTCTTTGTTAAAAAAAATTTAAAATAAAAAAGAAAAAAATCTAAGCACTCCAGATGACATCATTAATCATTTAATTTATAATTAAAAATATAATTTTTATAATTATACATATACAATTATATGACCGTAATTAACCATCATTTTTCTAATTTGGAAAATAAAATAAAATAAAATACGGGGGAAAAATTGCATTGCTTAGTCGATAATTAAGAAAATATCATTAAACCACACCTACTAATATGAAAACAATATTAATATCCAATAAGCTCTGCATGCTTAACTCAACCCTAACAAACTCTCTCCATTCATAAAATCTCTCTCTCAAAATTCTCTTCTAAAATAAAGGTTTGTAAATTTCCTCTCTATTGTTTCCTGTTTGAGTATGTTATTTTTCATATAGAACGAAATTGACGTTGATTTCCATATAATTTGCTGTAATCGATCGCAATTGTAGCATAATTAGTGGGAATGTTATTTTGTTAATTTATCTAATATATTCAGTAAAGTAAAAAAACAATTTTTTTTTTTTTGAAATGAGAATCAATCTACGTAATCAGTTTTAAAGCGAATATTTTTGAAACTATCACTCAAACAATCAACTCAAACAATCAATTTAAATTTAAAAAAAAAATTGTAACAACTTTTAGCTAAAGTAAAAGACAGCATATTTACTATGTTTATACGTTTTTTAAAACCAATGATTTGCATATTTAAATTTGGAATACAAAATATATGTGATATATGGTAATTCGGTCAAACAAATAAAAAATTGATTTGATTAAATACAAAAAGAAATTGTATTTACGATTATTTTATTTAATTATACTATCTGTAAAAAAATTGAAAATTAATAGTTTTAATTTGAAGACTCAAATAATTAAATTTGTATCGATGCATTACAGAAGCAATGAGTCATATATCTTTTGATTGATTTCACGTGATGCTTATTTCAATTGATATAGTCATAATTGTGATAATTGATGTAAATTGATACCACAAATTCTATACAAATTGTGATAATTGATAAAAAAAAATCGTGATGATAGAGAGAGACGATGATTAATATAAACTCTATAGTGATTGAATTGTGATAATTGATAGCATTAGTGATTGATATTTTCAATTATCACGAATTCTACAACAATTCGATACAAATTACGATAAAATTGTGATAATTGATAGAATTTGTGATTGATATCTATTCAAGTATCAAAACACAAGCATCAAAAGATTCAAAACAAAAACTTTGAACTAAAAACAAACATTAACATTAAGACAATTTAAAAAAAAAAAATCAAAGATCAAGACTTGTTAATCTTCACTTCAAATCACATATTCTTAATTTTCATACTTATATAAGTGTGCATGAGGAAGGCTTGTCTTAACTGCAATCAAAGTTAGTACCTACATTGTGATGACCCGGAAATTTCTGACCAAATTTAAACTTAATCTTTGTATGATTAACATTTTCGACACGATAAGCAAAGTCTGTAAAACTGAATCTCAAAATTTTTGAACTATTCAAATACCTTTCGGTTGTTCTCGACGATTCACGAACAATTATATGTAAATAGATACATATACTATAACCTGAAAACGTAACAAAGTGTTAAGTAAATGATAATGTACATTAAACTTATTGGTTTGATTATCTGATTGATATATTCAACTACGAAGTTAAAATATTATGCCAAACAATTGAATTAAAAGATATTTATTAGGTCTCTGTTGTGAGGTCCACACTGATTTGAGAATTTATTCCTTTTTAACGGTATTCGGAATAAATGGTAAAGTGTTTGATGACAAAAGTTAGATAAAAGTTAGTGGTAAACTAAACTGCATAATATTTAATTGATTGTGTTTCGAACGTGCGAAAATGTTTTTCGATATAATAGAATTGGTTAATTATGTGTATTTGTTTAAATAACGTAATTTGGACATATACAAAAATAAAGAATATTAACTGTTAGAATTAAGTATATGAATAACTTGTGAGATGTATTTTAAAACGTGTTTATAAATATTGAGAATAGATATTAATTTGGTTATGAAACGTTTGATAAATACTATTATATTAATAAATAACGAGACAATGATTTATAGAAGTAAATGACCAAAACACTCGAAAGATTAAGATATACTTTGAGTGGTATAGTTTATTGATAATTTAAGACTATATTTTGACAAAGGTACGAGTCACGAAACGTAAAGTGATAGTTTTCTAGGCATACGAAAATGCGTTCGAGAAACCGGAACCGGGGCATAAGTCGAGTGACAACGTACGAGACCTCGGAACGAAAATTTCAAGTCAACTATGTACGAGAATATAATATAATATATAATTAATTAATATAAATTATATATATTATATATTAATAAATAAATATGTCGACAAACAAGAAAATAAAAGTTGGTGAGCTGTATCAGAGGGCCATGCGATCGCATGGCCTTGAAGCACAAATTCCATGCGATCGCATGGGGTACTTTTTCAGAAAAGGTTCTATAAATTGCTCGATTTTTGGCTTAGTTTTCACACATCATATATTACTCCGTATTTTTTATTATTATTATTATTATTATTATTATTATTATTATTATTATTATTATTATTATTATTATTATTATTATTATTATTATTATTATTAAGATTAATATTATTATTAATCTTATTATTATTAATATTATTAATTAGTATTATACATAAAATACTACGACGAGGTTATGAGCGTGTCACTTTCAAAATGGTTTTCAAGCGAGATAGAGCTAAGAAAATTATGGGTTATTGCCAAGGAGGTTATGGGTAATGTTCGGGGGTATATTTGTGAATCAAACCTAGTGTTTATCATCTCCGTTGCGTCTACGTACTTTCCTACAATATTGAATCTCAATATTGATACGTAAGCACTCATATTTTATCTTTTATATATTAATTGTGTATCAATGTCTAGTGCTCGAGTATATATATTTATACATGCTTGTATGCTAAATTTCGTCGTTAAACAGTTTATGATGAATCACGAATTAAATACATATATTACCGGTAAAAGGTATATGATATGCATGTTTTTGGAAAGCTGGCGAAAAATCAATGACTTTTCATTTAGATATCGAATAGTTTCGATGAACGGATTAAAAGATATGATCAACTGAATTATGATTGACGTTAATTGAAATTGCTTTTGAATCTGCAATTAAGATTTAAACAACTTGTTTACGAGATTGATAAATTGGATTTTTGAATATTACCAACCGAGTAAATGAATCCTTATATAAGGTACGTCTCATTTTGTTAAACAATTGTCAAAATTGACTTTTTGAAACGACTTTGGATAACTTTTGTATGTCGATCTCGAGCATTAGGATTGTGATACACTATGACCTGACCTAGCTTGATAGACAATTATTGACCAACATATGTTCTCTAGGTTGAGATCTACGGTTATTTGGTATTCCAAGTTTCGGTCACATTTCGGTGAACGACTTTATGTACTGCTAAGGTGAGTTTCATTGCTCCCTTTTTAATTGCTTTTGCAATATATATTTTTGGGCTGAGAATACATGCATTTTATTTTAAACGCAATGGATACAAGTAATACTTAATTCTACACTGAGTTTGAACCAAAAATCCCTTAGCTTTGGTAACTAGTAGCTGCCAGTACATAGGATATGGACTGGTGGGCGCAAATAACAGTATATGGACCCATAGGGCTTGACATCCCCGTCTGAGCTAGAGCGTTAACCTTTTAACGGACGTATGTTATTTGAGTTTAGGACACGTTGGTTTGCGTGTATTAAAACGAATGGGGTATTTATCATTATAACGTTAAAGCTTAGTTACCAGGGTGCTCTGTTACATAGAATCTATTGATAAACGTTTCTGGATGAAACAACTGAAATCTTGTGATCCACTTTTATATACAGATAACGCGAAACACTAAAACTATGAACTCACCAACCTTTGTGTTGACACTTGTTAGCATGTTTATTCTCAGGTTTCTAGAAGTCTTCCGCTGTTTGCTTATATGTGATACAAGCTATGTGCATGGAGTCATACATGCTTTATTCAAGAAAACTTTGCATTCACAAAATCATCACCGTGTATCTTATTTTGACTTCATTGTCAACAGATGTATTATGGTAAACTATTATTTATGGTGATTGTCTATATGTAGAAATCATCAAACGTTGAAAACCTTAGAAATTGATATTCATTTATTGTGTACCTTTTAAAAAGAATGCAATGTTTACAAAACGTATCATATAGAGGTCAAATACCTCGCAATGAAATCAATGAATGACGTGTTCGTCCATATGAATTTGGAGCGATCGTCACAGTTGGTATCAGAGCGTTGGTCCTAGTGAACCAGGTCTTGCATAAGTGTGTCTAACTGATAGTTGTTAGGATGCATTAGTAAGTTTGGACTTCGACTGTGTCTGCATGTCAAAAGTTTTGCTTATCATTTCTTGTTAGAAATTACCTATCTATCATCTTAAGTCTAAACGCGTCTTATTGCATTGATTGCATAGATAGTGTATAGACAAAATTCATATCTTGGCATATCTATTACAGTAAACTTTGACTGCCATCTTCCGAAAATTTCTTCGTAATTTACGGGATTTTGGTATTATATATACATATGTAAATTATGTATTGAAGAGTACCAATCTAAATTCTTTAATCTATTTCATATCAAAAATCATCTCTCTAATTATACAAGATGGATCCCGTATCTAGTTCAAATTCCTTAAATTCCGACAGCTATTCCGATATGGATATTCACCTGAACTCTGAAGAAAGTGTAACCGGAATGGATCAACCAATCAGCCATCACCTATTCTGGATGAATTAGGGATGGGTTCGTAGCCTACTTAATTAGTGGAGACAAGAAGAAGGCGATCCCTTCCATCCACCACATTGCCCTCTTGGCGAAGAACCTGAAGCACTTACCGGCGAACCTGTTCGTAATACCATTTTCTCTCTCATCTCCAGAATATCTCGTCATGATCATATACTCTCTCAAATTCTGGATCTTATTCATCCGCTCGTCCGAACCGCCAATCATCCCGGTGTAGTAGAAGAAGTCAACGAGCTTCGCGCTCGGGTAGTGGCTTTGGAGAATATGGTGCAAAGGTTACAAGCACCAGCAGAATCACCGACATCAACAGTACCACCGACAACAACACTAACAGTACCATTACCACCACCAACAACATCCACACCGCAAGCCTCAACATCACAATATGTACCTTGAACATTAACGTCATACGCATCGTAGTTACCAAGAAATACCAGCAACAATAACCGATGAAGTATTAACTCATTTTCCCTGAAGAAATTTTATGTATATTTAATATATATGAATTTTGAAATCAAAATAAAACTTTTCGTACTAAGCTATTACGTGTGAATCTTAACTGGTAGGTACTACTCGGTTAGTTCATATTACTAATATGCAATGATGTACATCCTTCCTTAACAACTTAACCATTGTTAACTACAATCACTGTTTCAACTTAATGAATTCCATTTCATAATAAACCAAGTGTATTATTCAATTACATAATTGATTTTACATTTTCATTTTCGATGTACTCGAAACTTTCCAGAAAACATCATCTGTGCCTTGTAAGGTTCACAAAAATTCCACGAGCATCAACATCCTTCACCGAGGAATAAGAATAAATAATGAAGTATCGATTACATTAGCGAAATACTCCGCAAAGATTATGTAATCTTTAATGTTTTAGAGATTAATCATTTCTAAGTCAAGCCGAAAATTAAATGAGCTTAATATGATATTAACTCATTAAATATGTGTTACATCTGGAGAAAATATACATACATATATTTTCATAAAGACGGTAATAAAAATTCTTTTGTACAAAATATTAATTGTGAAATCTTTAACGGGTAGGTAATACCCGGGAAATATATAAGTTCGCAATTAATATGTTACACTATACATTCTTCAACTTTGATTCAAAAATTATTAACAATGCTCACAAAAATATACAATCGTTTTTATACAAATTCAATTACCTATTCTGATATTGACGAATCAGAATCCAAGTCATAACTCTGAACCGGTGACATCATTCTTAGATCTCTACATCTTTCAAAGCTATACTTTGACTTTAAATCTGTGCAAGATCCATTAGCATTGTTTTTACTGAAAATAACCTTGCAATTCCTTTTCAAAAGTATCCAGTATTATCAACCGTTCAACCAGTCAACGACGACCTTTCAGACTTGTAACCCTGGCATATACGTTTTTGTTACTGGGGAACCTTTCATGTTCCACCACATTAACAGTAAATGTACCAGTAAATTCATTAATCTGTGACTTAAAGTCTCTCCAAAAAACCGTTATAATTGTTCATTGAAACCCTATCATGTACTCATCCACATCTTGTAACGGTAATTGCCATACCAACTACCGGGAATTAGCAATCACTATTTCGAATTTCGCAGCAATTCTACGCCAACAGTTATATATATACATATAATTTCTATCTCCTAGACTTATTTACTTCGAAGGTGAAGTTTCTGAAAAACACCCCAAACTGCAAAACTAGTCCTCTGAATTTTGGAAAAATGCTGATGAAGCAGCAAAAACTGTAAACGACTTTATCAGCCAAAAGTTTGATGATAAAGAATAGTGTGTTGGTGATAATGCTAAAAACGAACATATATTTCATAGCATTATTCCTCAAGAAAGACAAGCTTTTAGTTGCAATTGTTCTATTTACAAGTGATATTCGTTTAAATAATAAAAGGTGAAGACAAAAGACAGATTCGACGAATTGAAGACGCAAACGACCAAAAAGCTCAAAAGTACAAAAGACAATCGAAAAGGTTCCAATTATTGATAAGAAACGTCTCGAAATCACAAGAGTACAAGATTCAAAACGCAAAGTACAAAATATAAAATTGTACGCAAGGACGTTCGAAAATCCGGAACCGGGACTAGAGTCAACTCTTAACGCTCGATGCAACGGACTAAAAATTACAAGTTAACTATGTATATAAATATAATATAATATATAATTAATTATATTAATTATATATATATTATATTTATATATATAAAACCGTCGGCAGAGAAACTCCAAGGGTGTGAGCTGTAAATACATCCTCCGCGACTCGCGGAGTTTTAAGGGCATTTTGCCGCGAGTCGCGGAGCCCCAAATTTCACTTCTGGCTATAAAGCAAACCGAATTCTGATCAAATTTCATATCTTATTTCTCAATCTCTCTCTCAATATATACGTAATATATATATAATTTATATTTTAATTTTAATTTTAATTTTAAATCCTAATAATAAGGGTATGTTAGCGAATGTTGTAAGGGTGTAAGTCGAAATTCTGTCCGTGTAACGCTACGCTATTTTTAATCATTGTAAGTTATGTTCAACCTTTTTACATTAATGTCTCGTAGCTAAGTTATTATTATGCTTATTTAAAACGAAGTAATCATGATGTTGGGCTAATTACTAAAATTGGGTAATTGGGGTTTGGACAAAAGAACGACACTTGTGGAAACTAGACTATGGGCTATTAATGGGCTTTATATTTGTTTAACTAAATGAAAGTTTGTTAATGTTAATATAAAGATTTACAATTGGGCGTCCCTATAAATTACCATATACACTCGATCGGACACGATGGGCGGGGTATTTATATGTACGAATAATCGTTCATTTAACCGGACACGGGAATGGATTAATAGCCACTAGAATAATTAAAACAGGGGTGAAATTACATTCAAGGGTAATTGGTGTAATTGTTAACAAAGTAGTAAAACCTTGGTTTACACGCAGTCGATAACCTGGTGTATTCATTAAACAAAGTATTAAAACCTTGTTACAATTCGAATCCCCAATTAGTTGGAATATTTAACTTCGGGTATAATAATAATTTGACAAGGATACTTGCAATTTATATTTATGACTGATGGACTGTTATGGACAAAAACCAGACGGACATATTGAATAATCCAGGACAAAGGACAATTAACCCATGGGCATAAAACTAAAATCAACACGTCAAACATCATGATTACGGAAGTTTAAATAAGCATAATTCTTTTATTTCATATTTAATTTCCTTTATTTTATATTTAATTGCACTTCTAATTATCGCACTTTTATTTATTTTATTTTATCGCACTTTTAATTATCGTACTTTTTAATTATCGCAATTTTATTTTATCGCATTTTTATTATTCGCAATTTCATTATCGTTATTTACTTTACGCTTTAATTTAAAGTCTTGTATTTATTTTATATTTTACATTAGGTTTTAACTGCGACTAAAGTTTTAAAATCGACAAACCGGTCATTAAACGGTAAAAACCCCCCTTTATAATAATAATATTACTTATATATATAATTGTATTTTTATAAAAGTAAACTAATATAGCGTTGAGCTTTGTTTAAAGATTTCCCTGTGGAACGAACCGGACTTACTAAAAACTACACTACTGTACGATTAGGTACACTGCCTATAAGTGTTGTAGCAAGGTTTAAGTATATCCATTCTATAAATAAATAAATATCTTGTGTAAAATTGTATCGTATTTAATAGTATTTCCTGCTAAAATTTAATAGTATTTTATACCCCTTAGCTTTGACATCAAGTATTTTTGGCGACGCTGCCGGGGAACTTATCTTAAAAGCCGGAAGCGCAACGCTAATATAAAAAAAAAAAGATTTTTAGTTACTTTTATTAAAAGTCGTTTTTGTAAAAATACGTTTTAAATATTCGAAAATATAAAAAGAAAAACAAAAATATTAGTATTTTTAAGATTTTGTTAAATATTTAAGTTTTATAAGTTTCTTTATTTCTATTTTAGTTTATAAAAATATAAGTTTTATTTTAAAATCTTTTATTTATTTAAAAAACAGAAAACATAAAATAAAAAAAAAATAAAGAAAAACGCGTAAAAATTTCAAAGCTGTCAACAGAATTTATAAACCCCGCGACTCGCGGGGTTTTCTTCTTTAATTGCCGCGACTCGCGGAGGCCATCTGACACGCGACAGGAAGCCCTAAAACTGCATTAATTACGGGTTATTATTTATTATTATTATTTAAACCTTATTATTATTATTATTATTATTATTATTATTATTAGTTTTAGTTTTAATTTTACTTTTTATTTAATTTGTTGTATTTAGTTTTAATTAGTTTTATTAAATTGTAAAATTTGTAGTTTTATTAAATAAATAATATAAAAATAATATTTTTATAAAAATTGTACTTTTTACAACTTTTTGTATATTTTTATATTTTGTCCCTTTTTAATCGTTGTAGCGTAACTTTTGTATTTTTAGCTCATATTTAATTTTAAACTTAGTTTTTGCTATAGTTATTTTTACTCCTAGATTTTTAGGCTTTGCCATATAATTCCTTAAAAGCTTTTTCTTTAGACTAAGATTTAGGTACTTTAGAATTTTGCGACGCCTTTTTAAGTTTTAGTTTCTTTTTAAGTTATTTCCATTTGGGATTTAGTTTTTCCTGTAAGCTTTAATATTTTTAGACACCTTTTACTATGTACCAATTATCATTCCAATTAGTAATTTCAATTTGCGATTATAATTTTAAGTTAGTTGTAGTAATAAGGTTAGGTTAGTTAAGTATTTTTAAAGTTTTTATAAGTTTCTTTTATTTTTCCGTCACTTTTTATTTTTCAACCATTTTTTTCTTTTTCGACCTTTTTCGACGAACTCTCTTTTTCTCTCTTATTTCTCGCTATTCTAGTTTTTAGGACTTCGAATTTTTTTTCTACTTCTTATCTAAATTTCTTAAAATTACGAAAATTTATTTTAAGTGGTTAAATTGATAGACATCAAAATTTTCTGGTTCGTAGTAATAGTTGGATTTGTACGTGGACCGGGTTATTGGAGCCAAACAGTCCTCAATTATATTGAGACCAAACGAATCCTGCCCCTCTGCTGCATCTTTTGGCTATTCGAAACGTGGGCAAAATCAGAAAAGTCTATTGATTGGATAACTTATTATAATTTTTCTTTCCTTTTAAAAACTAATAGGATATTCAGTGAATGCACCGAGCAAGACGTTCATCACATTTTGTACGTTCACCACCTGTAACTCGATCAAGACATCGTTTAACAAATATAACCGCCGTTGATTTTTCTTTAGAATCGTCATCCAGTCGACCAAGTACTTCAGTTCAAATTTCCGATAATCCATTTTTTGAACCCAACCTCACAATTGAGAATCCAGAGAATATTCAGGAACGGTTCGTAGATCCTGAACCACTAAACTTTCCTCCGGAACCACCAATCATTCAAACAGAGATTGTTGAGGAACGAACTATTAAATCAGAATCATTCAGTGATACCGATTCAACAAATTCAATTATGGAGAATCTGGAACCTTTAAGTATGGAAGACCGAATGAGAGCTAAACGCACTGGCCAAGGTCACGCAATTACTCATCCAGACATTAATGCGCCAGATTATGAAATCAAAGGACAAATTCTACACATGGTGACTAATCAATGCCAATTTAGTGGTGCGCCGAAGGAAGATCCAAATGAACATCTACGTACCTTTAATAGGATCTGCACACTATTTAAAATCCGAGAAGTGGAGGATGAACAGATATATCTCATGTTATTTCCCTGGACTTTAAAGGGAGAAGCCAAAGATTGGTTGGAATCGTTACCTGAAGGGGCGATTGACACATGGGATGTTTTAGTTGAAAAATTTCTTAAACAATTTTTTCCTGCATCTAAAGCCGTAAGACTTCAAGCAGAAATTGTTACGTTCACACAAAAGCCAAATGAAACTCTATATGAGGCGTGGACAAGATATGGAAAGTTATTAAGAGGATGTCCGCAACATGGTTTAGACACCTGTCAAATAGTACAAATATTCTACCGAGGATGCGACATCACTACAAGAAAAGACATAGATATAGCAGCTGGTGGTTCTATTATGAAGAAAACCGAAACTGATGCTTACAAAATTATTGATAATACTGCTTCCCACTCGCATGAGTGGCACCAAGAAAAAGATATCATTAGATCATCTAAAGCAGCTAGAGCCGATTCTAGCCATGACTTAGATTCCATTTTGGCAAAGATAGATGCTTTCGAGAGACGAATGGAAAAGATGACTAAAGATATTCATGCTATAAGAATTAGTTGTGAGCAGTGTGGAGGACCACATTTGACAAAAGATTGTCTCAGTATTGAATTAACAATGGAACAAAGAGAGAATATTTCATACATAAACCAAAGGCCTGGAAATAATTATCAGAATAATTATCAACCGCCAAGACCGATTTACAATCAAAACCAGAATTATAACCGAAATATTCCATACAACAACCAACAAGGTCCTAGCAATCAACAAGTATCCAATAATACTTATAATCAGCAAAGACCAAATTTTCAAAACAAACCACCACAACAAACCGATGATAAAAAGCCGAATTTAGAAGATATGATGACGAAGCTAGTTGAAACTCAAACGCAGTTTTTCACATCTCAAAAACAAACAAATGAACAAAATGCTCAAGCATTTAGAAATCAACAAGCTTCTATTCAAAATCTGGAACAAGAAGTAAGTAACCTAGCAAGGTTAATAGGTGAAAGAAAACCGGGAAGTCTACCTAGTGATACAAACGCTAACCCCCGGAATGAAACAGCTAAATCTATTACCACAAGAAGTGGTACAACACTTAAACCACCTGAAATACCTGTAACTTCTGATGAAACTATTCCTACTCCACAAGAACCACAACCTGATCAAGATAAGGAAAAAGAACCGGTAGTTGAAAAGGTTAATGATAACACAGTTAAGGATAAACCTTATGTTAAACCATACCAACCACCACTTCCTTACCCGAGTAAAATGAAGAAAGAGAAACTTGAAGCCGAGCAATCTAAATTCTTGGATATGTTTAAACAGATAAATGTAAATCTTCCTTTCATTGATGTGATTTCAGGAATGCCAAGGTATGCTAAATTCTTGAAAGATCTAATCACGAATAGAAAGAAAATGGAAGAACTCTCGGCTGTTACTATGAATGCTAATTGTTCAGCAGTGCTGTTGAATAAGATACCAGAAAAACTATCTGATCCAGGAAGTTTCACAATTCCATGTTTTCTGGGTAGTCTTAGTTCAATAGAAGCATTGGCAGACTTAGGTGCTAGTATAAATCTAATGCCGTATTCACTATACGCTAAACTAGACCTTGGAGAATTGAAACCAACCAGAATAAGCATACAACTAGCCGATAGATCAATAAAATATCCTAGAGGGATAATGGAGAACATGCTAGTTAAAGTTGGTACTTTAGTATTTCCAGTAGATTTTGTTGTTTTGGACATGGAAGAAGATTCTCAAGTTCCTCTCATATTAGGAAGACCATTCTTAAACACGGCTAAAGCAATGATAGACGTGTTCGGTAAGAAACTGACCCTAAGTATAGAGGATGAGAGTGTTACCTTTTCAGTGGATAGAGCCATGCAACAACCACAATCTGCAGATGATACATGTTATTATATTCAAACTATAGATGCACATGCAGAATTATTAGAAGAATTTCCAGAATTACAAGGAACAGGAGAATGTTCTTTAGGAGAAGGTAATGAACCAATTGATGAAGCTGAAATGTTAGCTACACTTATAGCTAATGGATATGAACCAACAACAGAAGAAATTCAAATGCTAAAAGAAGAAGACAGATATCGATATAAATCATCGATAGAAGAACCTCCGAAATTAGAGTTAAAGCCACTTCCAAACCATTTGGAATACGCTTATTTACATGGTGAATCTGAATTACCTGTAATAATATCGTCTTCTCTTACTGGAAATGAGAAATCACAACTCATTTCTGTGTTGAAAGCTCATAAACCAGCCATTGCATGGAAGATTCATGATATTAAAGGAATAAGTCCTTCGTATTGCACACATAAAATCCTTATGGAAGAAGGTCATAAAACGTATGTGCAACGCCAACGAAGACTAAATCCTAATATGCAAGATGTAGTTAAGAAAGAGATTATTAAACTGCTAGATGCAGGTTTGATATATCCAATTTCTGATAGTCCATGGGTAAGCCCAGTTCAATGCGTGCCTAAGAAGGGTGGCATGACTGTCATTACAAATGAGAAAAATGAGCTTATTCCTACTAGGACTGTAACAGGATGGCGTGTATGTATTGATTATAGAAAATTAAATGACGCCACCAGAAAAGATCACTTTCCCTTACCTTTCATAGATCAAATGTTGGAAAGATTAGCCGGAAATAGTTACTATTGTTTTCTAGATGGATTTTCCGGATATTTTCAAATTCCAATAGCACCCGAAGATCAAGAGAAAACCACATTCACGTGCCCTTATGGTACGTTTGCTTACAAACGCATGCCATTTGGACTTTGCAACGCCCCTGCAACATTTCAAAGGTGTATGATGGCAATTTTTCACGACATGATAGAAGAATGCATGGAAGTATTCATGGATGACTTTTCAGTCTTCGGTGATACATTTAAATCATGTCTAGTTAATCTGGAACGAATGCTAATTAGATGCGAAAAATCAAATCTAGTACTTAATTGGGAGAAATGCCATTTCATGGTTAAAGAAGGCATCGTTCTTGGACATAAAATTTCAAAAGAAGGAATTGAAGTGGATAGAGCTAAAGTAGATGTAATTGCTAAACTTCCACATCCCACCAATGTTAGAGGAGTTAGGAGTTTTCTAGGGCATGCCGGTTTTTACCGACGTTTCATAAAAGATTTTTCTAAAATTGCCACTCCTATGAATAAACTCCTAGAAAAGGATGCGCCATTTATCTTTTCAGATGAATGTATCAAATCTTTTAATATTCTTAAAGAAAAACTCACTAATGCACCGATCATGATAACACCAAATTGGAATCTACCATTTGAACTAATGTGCGATGCAAGTGATTTTGCAATAGGAGCCGTTTTAGGACAAAGGATTGAAAAACGATTTCAACCTATATATTATGCTAGTAAGACATTACAAGGAGCACAAACGAACTATACAACTACTGAAAAAGAACTCCTTGCTATTGTCTTTGCTTTTGACAAATTTCGATCATATCTCGTTCTAGCAAAAACGGTGGTCTATACCGACCATTCTGCTCTTAGATACCTATTTTCAAAACAAGATGCTAAACCAAGATTAATCCGTTGGATCTTACTCTTACAAGAGTTTGATATTGAAATCCGAGATAAAAGAGGAGCAGAAAATCTCGCCGCTGATCTTCTTTCTCGTCTTGAAAATCCCGAATTAGAAGTTCTGAATGAATCGGCCATACAAGACAACTTTCCTGATGAATATCTATTGAAGATAGATTATAAAGAAATCCCATGGTTTGCATACTATGCAAACTACTTAGTTTGTGGATTCCTTGAAAAAGGATTATCGTACCAAAGACGAAAGAAATTCTTCAGTGATATAAAACACTATTTTTGGGAAGATCCACATCTGTTTAAAAGTTGTCCCGATGGAATAATACGCCGATGTGTATTTGGAGATGAAGCTAGTAAAATTTTAAACCATTGTCACACAGGACCAACAGGAGGGCATTATGGGCCTCAACTAACAGCAAGAAAAGTTTATGAAGCTGGATTCTATTGGCCTACAATTTACAAAGACGCACACCTTCTTTGCAAATCCTGTGATGCTTGTCAAAGGGCCGGAAAAATAAGTCAACGTGATGAAATGCCACAAAATGTCATCCAAGTATGTGAAGTATTTGACATTTGGGGTATTGACTTTATGGGTCCATTTCCAAAATCTCATAATAATTTATATATACTCGTAGCCATTGATTATGTATCTAAATGGGCGGAAGCACAAGCTCTCCCAACTAACGATGCACGAGTTGTAGTCAACTTTTTAAAACGTCTTTTTGCAAGGTTTGGAACACCGAAAGCTTTAATAAGTGATCGGGGAACTCATTTCTGTAATAATCAACTTGAGAAAGTTCTTAAAAGATATGGAGTAACTCATAAAATCTCCACCGCATATCATCCACAAACAAGTGGACAAGTTGAAAATACCAACCGAGCTTTAAAACGTATTCTAGAGAAAACCGTAGGATCAAATCCGAAGGAATGGTCCATTAAATTGGAGGATGCACTCTGGGCTTTTAGAACAGCCTACAAAACTCCAATTGGAACCACACCTTTTAGAATTGTTTATGGAAAAGCATGTCATCTTCCAGTAGAAATTGAACACAAAGCATTTTGGGCTTTGAAGACATGTAATCTTGATTTACATGAAGCCGGACGTCTACGATTAAGTCAACTAAACGAATTAGAAGAATTAAGACATGAAGCATACGAAAATTCGTTAATCTATAAAGAAAGAACGAAGAAATGGCATGATAAAAGAATCAGAAGTTCAAAAGAATTTAAAGAAGGAGACAGAGTTCTTCTTTTCAATTCACGATTCAAGCTATTTCCTGGAAAATTGAAATCAAGATGGTCTGGACCATTCATAGTCAAAAGAGTTTTCCCATACGGAACGATAGAATTAATAAATTCAAATGGGATTGAATTTAAAGTTAATGGTCACAGAGTTAAACATTACATACATGGTCCGATGGAAGTCGACAACGAAGTTAATCACAATTTCGACACCACAGCTAACTAAGTGTGGGGAGAATCAAGTCTTTAAAGGATAATATGTATTTCTGTTAGAGTTAGATTGTCTGTTTTCGTGTAGTTCTCGAAAATGGAACACGTATGGTCTTTCCCTAGCAGACCCTAAAGAACTAGTCTTCTCCCCCCATTCTGAATTTTTATTTTTTTTTAGGTTTTTACGAAATGAAGACTGCCTGTGAACTAAACCATGGTCTAATGCTACACGCTTTGATCACTAAACGTAATAATGACATACTACCGAGTGAATTAGTATCAGTAATCAGAGAAAGAATGGACGGAGTTAGAAAAGGATCCAGATGCGAAGATAATAAGTTACAATTTGGTAAAGGAAAATCAAAATCCGCAGCGAAAAGAAGAGCACGACACCTAGAAAGATGTCACAAATGCGGAAAATGGTCACATGGAGGTAAATGTTCAAATAATCAAACCTATTCAAATACCGAATTTGTTACTTTATGCAGAGACGGACCGTTCATATGTTTAGAAGAAAAGACAATGAATGCTCGAGGTTACGCCTATGCAGCCATGGAAAACCAATTAAACCGACTATCTTATGAATATAATAGATCATATAACTAAGAAATCTATTTCACAGGTATGTCTGTACAGTTTTTATTTTTATTTTTATTTTTTTTTTTAACCTTTTGATAATAAACGCTAATTTGTTCGCTAAAAAGTATTAAATTGGTATTAAATAAAATTAGGTTTGGCGACCGAAATTATTGATATCATTCAAAAATTTATTACATCACTGCGAAATTTAACGTTTATTCTTAAGGTATAAATATCTTTAATCAATCAACCCAAAATATTTCAAAAATTCGTCATGAGTTAAATTAGGTCTTGGAACCGAAATTACTTTACCGAAAAGAGGGGCGCATATTTTTGATAATATTTGATTAATTAAAGTGGGATAAAAAGACAAAAAGATTTTTAATTTTATTTTTACCATGTTTTTAAAATTAATATTTAAATCTTAAATTAATATTGTAAACTTTGTAAAAACAATATATTTAAAATTGTAAATATTTGAAAAATTAATATAAGTTTGGTATGAATTTATGAATTTTTAAATTAAGTTTGGTGTGAATTTTTAATTTTTAAAATATGAAATTTTAATTTTATGCATTTCAAATTTTAAGTTTGGTGTGAATTTTTAATTTTTAATTTTTAATTTTGAATTTTATATTTAAGTTGTGTGAATTTAAAAACAAAAATTTACTTTATCTCATTAAGTTAAGAATATGATTTTTAAAATTCGTCGTAAGTTGAAGACTAGGTCTTTGAACCGAAATTGCTTTACCCGAGGGAGGGACGAGAACTTTTATTATCATTATTTTTAATCTTATTGATTTAAAGTATGCCAAAAACATTGAAAAAACCCAAAAATCTTAGCTTTTAAAACAATCGCTACAAAAAGACAAATTTTAAAATTTTGTCGAAGGACGGACTAGGACATCGATCCGAAACGACCTCGTCCTAAATAACAAGGGAAACAAAATTTTAAAATTAAATACTTAATTGATTTATAAGTTAAAGATTTAAAAAAAAAAAAAAAAAAAAAAATACCAAACTCCGCGACTCGCGGAGTTTGCAGTGCAAAACCTCCGCGACTCGCGGAGGGAACAAAACTCAGAAAAAAAATAAAACGCAAAAACTGATCAGTTTCATTCCCCCACACACAAACACACTGCATAAACACTCGAAACTGCACCCGAAAACCACCGAAAATCACCCCCAAAAATCTCAATTTTTAACCGTTAATCACCAAATTTTTTGCTAAAATCATGTTGAGAAGGATGATATCTAAGAATTACTCAAGAAAAACGGTAAATTTCTACACCTAAACACCATTAATTCGAAATTAGGTGTTCTTGAGCTATTTTTTTTTCCCAATTTGATTTTGATGCTTTTTAGTGTAATTAGACTTAAATTGTTTATGTATTATACTTGTATAACCTAGATTGATGCTGTTTAACATGATTAGAAGCCTTAAACTTCAAATTTTGAATAATCTAGGGTTTGTGTTCTTGAGCAATTTGGGGCTTTTTGATATAAACAGGTTATGGCCGATTTTTGTCATGAATTGTTGCTAAATTGAGTAGTGTAACATGTCTAGGTAGTTAAATGATCCAAACTTTGAGCCTAAACATGATTTTGAGAATTAAAGTGGACTTTTTCAAGTCCAAAATTCATGAACTTGATTTTTGAAAGATAATGCCATTTGAGACTTGTTTATTTGCTAGTAATGATTATTTTGACATGTTATTTGAGTTGAATGCTTATGAACTTGGCGAAAATTTTCGTATATGCTTATTTGAAAAAGTATAGATTTGATAAAAATGTGAAAATGAGCTTAAGTTTGATATAAATTGATAATGTCATTGTAATTATTTTGATGCACAAAATTTGTGTTTGATGTGTTTTGCAGAATGAAAGGGGTGAATCTTCATCCCAAGCCCGCCATGCTCCTGCTGAGAACTTGGAACAACAGGAGGTAGATAACTACTACAAGCAGGATGTACCTCATCCAGTCATGACCTTTTCCGATATGCATTTGGAAGAGTTGCACCCGAACCTGAGATTTGACAGACTTTGGATAGATTATCCAAAATATCAACGGGGTTTGCATACTCTTCATTCCAAGGTTGTTGAGGTACCGAGGGTCATAGAATGGGGACCCTTGGAAGCTGTAGAATTGGCCGGGCCAATTAGGGAATTACTTGTACAGAGGTATGGTAATTCTTCTTTTAATGACTGGATATGTTTATTCACCATACGCAGACCTGTATATAAAGTATGGTGTGAAGAGTTGTTATGTAGTATAGAGTTGAATGATCGGGTAGCTAGTTTAACCGATCGTTCTTTTATTAGATTTTTGTTAGGCGGTTCGATGCGCCACATGTCTTTACTGGACATGGCTCAGGCTTTACGTATATATACGCCTGAGGAATTAGCGTCTGCCGATTGTAGAGGATTGATACTAAACGGTAGAAAGATAGATGAGAATTTTGATACACACGGTGTGTGGAGTCAAATGACAAGCCATCACCGTTTCAAAGGGGGAAACTACTCTTATTTGGATATAGATAGAGCCGAATTAAGAGTGATACATAGGTTTTTAGCCAATTCGATTACACAAAGGGGTAAGAACAAAGAAAAGGTAAATGAACAAGATTTGTTTTACCATATGTGTATTCGAGACCCACACAGCGCTGTAAGTATACCATATTGTGTGGGTTATTATTTATCAGCTATGGTTCGGGGGATGCGTCCACATAGCATAATAGGAGGTGGTATTTTTATTACTTTGATTGGTGAATATCTCGGTGTGGATATAAGTCGGGGGGGATTATTAGTAGAAGAGCCAGAACCCCGCGACACTATAGGTTTAAATGTATACCATGGTGCGAAAGTTTTGAAGCGGCGAAATAACGCCGCAGTACGATACAATGGTAGACATCCACAGGTAGAGAGAAACCAGCAGCAAGGTAATGTAGGAGGGGGGAATGAGATGCAAGAAATGCATAGGTTTATAGCTTCTCAGGAATACGAAAATGCTAGACAGAGAGCATTTGAAGATTGGCAAGTTCATCAGAACCAGATCATAGCGCATTGCTAACATATAGGTAGAAACTATATTCCTACACCGAAACCCGTCTTCCCTCCTTGGTCGATAGAGATGCAGCCACCATATCCTACGTATGACCCTGCCGAAGCATTCTATAGCACTTATGGTTATGCGTGGAACCCCTATTGGTACCAATATCATCCTTAGTTTACTTATTATTTTTTATTATTTTGTAATTTGTAATTATTGATACATTTAATATTTTTGTTAATATTGTAATCATTTTTATAATTATCTAACTTTTATTCTTAGATTTTAATAATTTTTGAATGTGGGGTAATATACCAAACTTCAAAAATATGTATATATGTTTGCAGTTTATCTTATGTACACAACAGGGTAAAACAACGCATTTTCAAAGACTGGCATTAAGTTCAGTAAAAGCAACTAATTTTGACGACAAGATGCAAAATACATGTGAAATAACAACAAGACGGAATGAACAAATGATGTGCACCATTTATCATTCAGCAAACAAACGCCAATATATTTGGAAACTTTGGTAAAAATTTAATCATTTTCACACAAATCACCCTCAATAATTTAAATTGTTACTGATTTCTTGCAAATGAGGGCATTGCAAGATCTTAAGTGTGGGAAGGGATTAAATTCTTTCGGATTTTAAAATTTTTATATTAAACACTTGGTTATGGGGGGCATTCCGAGAATATTAAGGAACTTTTTTTTACCATTAAAAATACTAGTAAAGCAGTAGTTGTATTAGAATCTAGTGCTCTCTGATAAAAAAGAACAGCCCTAGTCTTATATACTGACTACCCAATTCTAGTAAAATTTTTCAAAATTTTCAATTAAATGAATTCAAAATCATGTTTATACATATTTATGAACGATAAAACTAGGTTTTAACACCGAAATTATTGTTACCTCGGAAAGGACATAAATTGAGAAACAAACTAAAATGTTAAAATTCATTTAAAATGGAATAGAGGACGATAAAAAGGAAAATAAAAGCCAAGTGTGGGAAAATTTACCAAATTATTTTAAACATATGTCACATATATCTGTAACAAATAACCGAAAATACTTTTGCTTTGAACTAAACTAAACTGTTTTACCCGATGAAAGAAAAGAAGAGATGGATCTACACGATGAATCAATTCCATCATTAAAAGGAAGTAAAGTCTTCCGAAAAAGAAACGCGCTTCTTGATTTAGGTCATGAAGTTGTCGTCCAGACCAGCTGTAGGTTGACGAAAAATCTAGAAAAGTCATCACTAAAATCAGCAGGAAATCCACGGACCTCAGCATTAAACAGGGTCGCCATGTGGTCAGATTTATCCTAACCATGAGAAGGATTTATCTCGTACAATGGGGGGGCACCATGCAAATTAGCTGGATAAGACTAATGAATCAGATCCCCAGAAAGGATAATCTCCTTAAAGATTAAAAATCAGCTTTTAAGACTGATATTACTCAATCCTAGAGATTGACCTTAAAGATTGAGAATTCAAACTCATGGAATTCGATGATATCTAAACTCGAGCTTAAACGAGAAAATATTTTGATCAAAATTATAAACCGATTTGTTTTCTGAAAACCCATTTTCAATGCGTTCATTACCATTGAACGTAAAATCCTAGGAATTCACCTGGAATTCATTAGGTCACCTGAACTAAATCGGGTGTCAACCGTAAGAACGGTGGTTGCATAGCATGGTCAAAGACAGGACCTTGTGCCAGACCGAAAAATTATAAGGGTGAGCTTTACTATTGCTCCTACCAAGAATAGTAATTGCGTCCGACACGTTATAGACCATAATCAAAAGCATGTCACGGGACATTGCCTTAAACAGTTGCTTGTTCAACGCTTTCCTTTACAACCGGACGGTAGTTTGCCGAAAGGTAATATACGGGACAAGTAAACTGGACGCGTTGCTTTCCAAATACAAGGTTAGCAAGTGGGTGACACAAAACCGCAGGTTTTGAGCTAAAATTTTCAAATCTGAAACCCACCAAACCCACAAAAATATTTTGCAAACACCGGTAAAGGGTTATTCCGGAAAACTAATCTAGGGTAAAAACTAGATTTCAAAAGATCAAATGTTTTCATAAAGATCCAATTTCCTTAATGGATCTAAATTTTTATAGTCATGTGGGACTGTAAACCATATCGTTACTACCATTGTTTATACCGCCGTATAGAAATCACTGATGTACAAAGTGTGAAGAATAAAGAAGTGATTCTAGTATTTCAAGACGATATTGCTTGAGGACAAGCAACGCTCAAGTGTGGGAATATTTGATAATTCTAAAAACGAACATATATTTCATAGCATTATTCCTCAAGAAAGACAAGCTTTTAGTTGCAATTGTTCTATTTACAAGTGATATTCGTTTAAATAATAAAAGGTGAAGACAAAAGACAGATTCGACGAATTGAAGATGCAAACGACCAAAAAGCTCAAAAGTACAAAAGACAATCGAAAAGGTTCCAATTATTGATAAGAAACGTCTCGAAATCACAAGAGTACAAGATTCAAAACGCAAAGTACAAAATATAAAATTGTACGCAAGGACGTTCGAAAATCCGGAACCGGGACTAGAGTCAACTCTTAACGCTCGACGCAACGGACTAAAAATTACAAGTTAACTATGTATATAAATATAATATAATATATAATTAATTATATTAATTATATATATATTATATTTATATATATAAAACCGTCGGCAGAGAAACTCCAAGGGTGTGAGCTGTAAATACATCCTCCGCGACTCGCGGAGTTTTAAGGGCATTTTGCCGCGAGTCGCGGAGCCCCAAATTTCACTTCTGGCTATAAAGCAAACCGAATTCTGATCAAATTTCATATCTTATTTCTCAATCTCTCTCTCAATATATACGTAATATATATATAATTTATATTTTAATTTTAATTTTAATTTTAAATCCTAATAATAAGGGTATGTTAGCGAATGTTGTAAGGGTGTAAGTCGAAATTCTGTCCGTGTAACGCTACGCTATTTTTAATCATTGTAAGTTATGTTCAACCTTTTTACATTAATGTCTCGTAGCTAAGTTATTATTATGCTTATTTAAAACGAAGTAATCATGATGTTGGGCTAATTACTAAAATTGGGTAATTGGGCTTTGTACCATAATTGGGGTTTGGACAAAAGAACGACACTTGTGGAAACTAGACTATGGGCTATTAATGGGCTTTATATTTGTTTAACTAAATGAAAGTTTGTTAATGTTAATATAAAGATTTACAATTGGGCGTCCCTATAAATTACCATATACACTCGATCGGACACGATGGGCGGGGTATTTATATGTACGAATAATCGTTCATTTAACCGGACACGGGAATGGATTAATAGCCACTAGAATAATTAAAACAGGGGTGAAATTACATTCAAGGGTAATTGGTGTAATTGTTAACAAAGTAGTAAAACCTTGGTTTACACGCAGTCGATAACCTGGTGTATTCATTAAACAAAGTATTAAAAACCTTGTTACAATTCGAATCCCCAATTAGTTGGAATATTTAACTTCGGGTATAATAATAATTTGACAAGGACACTTGCAATTTATATTTATGACTGATGGACTGTTATGGACAAAAACCAGACGGACATATTGAATAATCCAGGACAAAGGACAATTAACCCATGGGCATAAAACTAAAATCAACACGTCAAACATCATGATTACGGAAGTTTAAATAAGCATAATTCTTTTATTTCATATTTAATTTCCTTTATTTTATATTTAATTGCACTTCTAATTATCGCACTTTTATTTATTTTATTTTATCGCACTTTTAATTATCGTACTTTTTAATTATCGCAATTTTATTTTATCGCATTTTTATTATTCGCAATTTCATTATCGTTATTTACTTTACGCTTTAATTTAAAGTCTTGTATTTATTTTATATTTTACATTAGGTTTTAACTGCGACTAAAGTTTTAAAATCGACAAACCGGTCATTAAACGGTAAAAACCCCCCTTTATAATAATAATATTACTTATATATATAATTGTATTTTTATAAAAGTAAACTAATATAGCGTTGAGCTTTGTTTAAAGATTTCCCTGTGGAACGAACCGGACTTACTAAAAACTACACTACTGTACGATTAGGTACACTGCCTATAAGTGTTGTAGCAAGGTTTAAGTATATCCATTCTATAAATAAATAAATATCTTGTGTAAAATTGTATCGTATTTAATAGTATTTCCTGCTAAAATTTAATAGTATTTTATACCCCTTAGCTTTGACATCAGTTGGCAAAGCTCAGAAAAAGAGAAGGTTTGGAACTGAAAAACGGATTGAGCAAATCATGAAGGAGGCTGTGAACAAATCACAAAGACTAAACTGCCTTCAAAGAATACAAATGATTCAGTATCTGCTGAAGTCATTAACGAATACCTTGCTCTTGACTCAAAACCGTTACGAACAAATCTTCTTCATCATCCTTCGATATTAGAAATTCTAAGATATCATTATATCTTTTATTATAAATATCTTCGATATTTCTGATGATATCTTCATAACTATTATTATCCAAAATTATTTATCTCTTCGCGCTATCTGTGTTACATCATAAAAGAAACTATTTTAGTTTCTAAATTCTGAAAAATTCGAAAAATGGATGTTTGAAGTAGTGTTGGGAACTGAAGCATGAATTAATATAATATAATGACACTTGATCAACGTGATTATATTACAGTAAGTCATGCTGACTTTCTAATGGAACGTGATAAAGGTTCACAGATCATACCCTCATTATAAACCATGTTACATAACTCTTTCATTCTATTTAACCTCTAAACTATCAAGAAAATATTTTCTTAATGATTCGGTCTTTTTCGAGGTATTCTGGTAATTTGACAAGTCAGATTGTGCTATTAACGTTTCTTTTTAGAACATTAATTATGTTCATTCCGAAATTCATACCTACGAATTCTGGACCATTATTCGCTTGATTTAAAGTCGGGAAGATAAAACAAAAGCATGAAGCTTCAAAATATCAATGGGAGTATATATAAATCACAGTAAATTGGAGAGAGTATTAACTGTGGATGTCAATGATTATGGAAAGACAGAAGCAGAGACATTGAAATATAAGGGAAGATATAAAACCCAACAACCACCCAGAAATTACAAACCGTGTATATCAATGCGTATAGCAATATAAATACACGGGAGAATGAAAAACACTATAACCCCAAGGTAATGGTAGAAGAAAATAACTTCCTCCGGTGGTAGATGAAAAAGAAGAATGACAGATATGAAAGTTAGGAGTATATCAAGAATTAGAACTGGATGAAGCATTTTTTTTTACAATCTTTTGAAAATAGGAAATGAGGAAGAAGATGTAAGAGTGATGAAAATAATGAAACGGAAGAGGTCAATTTATAGCGAAATATCAAACATGGCAATCGAGGCAAATTACGCATTTAATCAAAAGAAATCTTAATTTCCTTAAATTCTGAAGAATCAAATCTTATTTAGATTATGAAGATTTTCTATTCCTTAAATTACGGAAATCAATCGTTAATACGTCAAAAGTTAAGACGAATCTCTATTCTTCATTTCACTCTTTCACGATAACTTCTCTCATACGCTTCGAATAATCGGATTGTTTTATCCATATTATTTAACGGTGATAAAACTCTATTTATCAACACATATATGGTATGAAAACATTTTTATTGTTAGTCATGACGACCTCACTCAAATTTCGGGACGAAATTTCTTTAACGGGTAGGTACTGTGATGACCCGGAAATTTCTGACCAAATTTAAACTTAATCTTTGTATGATTAACATTTTTGACACGATAAGCAAAGTCTGTAAAACTGAATCTCAAAATTTTTTAACTATTCAAATACCTTTCGGTTGTTCTCGACGATTCGCGAACAATTATATGTAAATAGATACATATACTATAACCTGAAAACGTAACAAAGTGTTAAGTAAATGATAATGTGCATTAAACTTATTGGTTTGATTATCTGATTGATATATTCAACTACGAAGTTAAAATATTATGCCAAACAATTGAATTAAAAGATATTTATTAGGTCTCTGTTGTGAGGTCCACACTGATTTGAGAATTTATTCCTTTTTAACGGTATTCGGAATAAATGGTAAAGTGTTTGATGACAAAAGTTAGATAAAAGTTAGTGGTAAACTAAACTGCATAATATTTAATTGATTGTGTTTCGAACGTGCGAAAACATTTTTCGATATAATAGAATTGGTTAATTAAGTGTGTTTGTTTAAATAACGTAATTTGGACATATACAAAAATAAAGAATATTAACTGTTAGAATTAAGTATATGAATAACTTGTGAGATGTATTTTAAAACGTGTTTATAAATATTGAGAATAGATATTAATTTGATTATGAAACGTTTCATAAATACTATTATATTAATAAATAACGAGACAATGATTTATAGAAGTAAATGACCAAAACACTCGAAAGATTAAGATATACTTTGAGTGGTATAGTTTATTTATAATTTAAGACTATATTTTGACAAAGGTACGAGTCACGAAACGTAAAGTGATAGTTTTCTAAGCATACGAAAATACGTTCGAGAAACCGGAACCTGGGCATAAGTCGAGTGACAACGTACGAGACCTCAGAACGAAAATTTCAAGTCAACTATGTACGAGAATATAGTATAATATATAATTAATTAATATAAATTATATATATTATATATTAATAAATAAATATGTCGACAAACAAGAAAACAAAAGTTGGTGAGCTGGATCAGAGGGCCATGCGATCGCATGGCCTTAAAGCACAAATTCCATGTGATCGCATGGGGTAGTTTTTCAGAAAAGATTCTATAAATTGCTCGATTTTTGGCTTAGTTTTCACACATCATATATTACTCCGTATTTTATTATTATTATTATTATTATTATTATTATTATTATTATTATTATTATTAAGATTAATATTATTATTAATCTTATTATTATTAATATTATTAATTAGTATTATACATAAAATACTACGGCGAGGTTATGAGCGTGTCACTTTCAAAATGGTTTTCAAGCGAGATAGAGCTAAGAAAATTATGGGTTATTGCCAAGGAGGTTATGGATAATGTTCGGGAGTATATTTGTGAATCAAACCTAGTGTTTATCATCTCCGTTGCGTCTACGTACTTTCCTACAATATTGAATCTCAATATTGATACGTAAGCATTCATATTTTATCTTTTATATATTAATTGTGTATCCATGTCTAGTGCTCGAGTATATATATTTATACATGCTTGTATGCTAAATTTCATCGTTAAACAATTTATGATAAATCACGAATTAAATACATATATTACCGGTAAAAGGTATATGATATGCATGTTTTTGGAAAGCTGGCGAAAAATCAATGACTTTTCTTTTAGATATCGAATAGTTTCGATGAACGGATTAAAAGATATGATCAGCTGAATTATGATTGATGTTAATTGAAATTGCTTTTGAATCTGCAATTAAGATTTAAACAACTTGTTTACGAGATTGATAAATTGGATTTTTGAATATTACCAACCAAGTAAATGAATCCTTATATAAGGTACGTCTCATTTTGTTAAACAACTGTCAAAATTGACTTTTTGAAACGACTTTGGATAACTTTTGTATGTCGATCTCGAGCATTAGGATTGTGATACACTATGACCTGACCTAGCTTGATAGATAATTATTGACCAACATATGTTCTCTAGGTTGAGATCTACGGTTATTTGGTATTCCAAGTTTCGGTCACATTTCGATGAACGACTTTATGTACTGCTAAGGTGAGTTTCATTGCTCCCTTTTTAATTGCTTTTGCAACATATATTTTTGGGCTGAGAATACATGCAATTTATTTTAAACACAATGGATACAAGTACATACTTAATTCTACACTGAGTTTGAACATAAAATCCCTTAGCTTTGGTAACTAGTAGCTGCCAGTACATAGGATATGGACTGGTGGGCGCGAATAACAGTATATGGATCCATAGGGCTTGACATCCCCGTCCGAGCTAGAGCGCTAGCCTTTTAACGGACGTGTGTTATTTGAGTTTAGGACACGTTGGTTTGCGTGTATTAAAACGAATGGGGTATTTATCATTATAACGTTAAAGCTTAGTGATGTCAAAGCGAAGGGGTACGTGATATACTATATATTTTTGATACGAAAAGCGTTACAAATTACACAAGTTTTAATTATTTATTTACAAAATGGATATACCTAAACCTTGCTACAACACTATAGGCAGTGTACCTAATCGTAGAGTAGTATAGTTTTTAGTAAGTCAGGTTCGTTCCACAGGGAGTGGGCTTATTGCACACTATATTTTTAAACAACTATATTTGTACAAAATATATATAATTATATATAATAATATATAAAAGGGGGTTTACCATTTAATGACCGGTTTGTCGATTTATATTTTAAGCGAAGCGTATAGTAAATGACGATATTTAAATAACAATATAAAATAAATAACAATAATTAAAATGACAATAAATAAAAGTACGAGGAAAAATGAAATAAAATTTATTATGCTTATTTAAACTTCCGTAATCATGATGTTTGACGTGTTGATTTTTAGTTTATTCCCATGGGTTAATTGTTCTTTGTCCTGGATTATTTAATATGCCCGTCTGGTTTTTGTCCATAACAGTCCATCAGTCATAAATATAAAGTGTGAGTGTCCTCGTCAAATTATCCTTATATCCGAAGTCAAATATTCCAACTAATTGGGGACTTAAACTGTAACAAGGTTTTAATACTTTGTTTAATAATTACACCAGTATATCGACTGCGTGTAATCCAAGGTTTAATACTTTGTTAACAATTATGCCAAGTGTCCTTGTACATAATTTCACCCCTGTTTTAATAATTCCATAGACTATTAATCCATTCCCGTGTCCGGTTAAATGAACGATTATTCGTACATATAAATATCCCGCCCATCGTATCCGATCGAGTGTATATGGTTATTTATAGGGACGTCCAATTGTAAATCTTTATATTAAAATTAACAAACTATCATTTAGTTAAACAAATATAAAGCCCATTAATAGCCCATAGTCTAATTTCCACAAGTGTCGTTCTTTTGTCCAAACCCCAATTATGGTACAAAACCCAATTACCCCGTCTTTAATATTTAGTCGAACATCATGATTACTTTGGCTCAAATAAGCATAATAATAACTTAAGTACGAGACATTAATTTAAAAAGGAGAACATAACTTACATTGAGTATTTATCGCGTAGTGTTACACGGACAGAATTTCGACTTCAAAAACCCGTAAAATAACCTTTACATAACCCAAACTAATCTAATATAACACTAATCTATTATTTATATATATATATATATATATATATATATATATATATATATATATATATATATATATATATATATATATATATATATATATATATATATATATATATATATATATATATATTTTTATTATACTATGGAGTATTATTATTATTATTTATTTATATTTTTACTCGGCAGAATGCATGGCCTTTTATAGGCGTTTTGATTTCTGACAGCTCCGCGAGTCGTGGAGTTTTTGGCCTTCAAACTCCGCGAGTCGTGGAGTTTGAAAATCCAGCTCAGGATCCTTTATCTCATAGCTTGTCGACATGATTATATATATATTTATAATATATAAATAATTTATATATATATTTATATATTATATTTTATTCTTGTGCATAGTTGACTCATAATTTTTGGTCCATTGCGTCGGGCGTTGATAGTTGGCTCAGGTCCCGGTTCCGGATTTTCGAACGTCCTTTCGTATAATTTAATATCTTGTACTTTGCGTTTTGTAACTTGTACTCTTGTCATTTTGAGATGTTTTTCATCAATAAATTGAACCTTTTGAATTGTATCTTGTATATTTGAGCTTTTTGGATGTTTGTGTCTTCAAATCTTCGTTTTCGCCTTTTGTCTTCGCACTTATTTATTTAAACAATTACAATAAAAATATAATACAATTACATATGAAAACCTATTATTTAGGAGGGATATTGCTATGAAATATATGTTCCTTTTTAGTCTTATCACTTAGTTACCAGGGTGCTCTGTTACGTAGAATCTATTGATAAACATTTCTGGATGAAACAACTGAAATCTTGTGATCCACTTTTATATACAGATTACGCGAAACACTAAAACTGTGAACTCACCAACGTTAGTGATTTTGATATGGTGGTATAAACAATGATAGTAACGATAGAACCATGGTTAAAGGTGGGTGTGTCATCCACAGTTGCCTCGGGTTTAGGTCAACGACACTTGCAATCAAATAGCCGATTTACTTTCGGTTTCCAAAGCAAAGTGCACATTTGAAAGGCGGTTTACAGTCCCACATGACTATGAAAATTTAGATCCGTTAGGAAATTGGATCTTTATGAAAACATTTGATATTTTGAAAATTCAATCTAGCTTTTACCCTAGACAAGTTTTCCGGAATAACCCTTCACCGGTGTTTGCAAAATATTTTTGTGGGTTGTGTGGGTTTCAGATTTGAAAATTTTAGCTCAACACTTGTGGTTTTGTGTTACCCACTTGCTAACCTTGTATTAGGAAAGCAACACGTCCAGTATAATTGCTCCGTATATTACCTTTCGACAAACTACCGTTCGGTTGTAAAGGAAAGCGATGAACAAGAAACTGTTAAGGCAATGTCCCGTGACTTGCTTTTGATTTTGGTCTATAAACGTGTCGGATGCTAGTACTATCCTTTGTAGGAGAAATAGTAAAGATCATCCTATGATTTTTCGGTCTGGCACAAGGTCCTGTCTTCGACCATGCTATGCAACCACCGTTCTTACGGTTGACACCCGATTTGGTTCAGGTGACCTAATGAATTCCAGGTGAATTCCTAGGATTTTACGTTCAATGGTAATTCATTGAAAATAGGTTTTCAAAAAACAAATCGGTTTTATTTTTGATCAAAATATTTTCTCGTTCAAGCTCGAGTTTAGATATCATTGAATTCCATGAGTTTGTAATTTTCAATCTTTAAGGTCAATCTCAAGGATTGAGTAATATCAGGCTTAAAAGCTAATTTTTAATCTTTAAGGAGATTATCCTTTCTGGGGATCTGATTCATTAGTCTTATCAAGCTAATTTGCACGGTGCCCCCCATTGTACTAGATAAATCCTTCTCATGGTTAGGATAAATCTAACCACCTGGCGACCCTGTTTGATGCTGAGGTCCGTGGATTTCCTGCTGATTTTAGAGATGACTTTTCTAGATTTTTCGTCAACCTACAGCTGGTCTGGACGACAACTTCATGACCTAAATCAAGAAGCGCGTGTCTTTTTCGGAAGACTTTACTTCCTTTTAATGATGGAATTGATTCATCGTGTAGATCCATTTTTTTCTTTTCTTTCATCGGGTAAAACAGTTAATTTAGTCCAAAATAAAAGCACCTGCAATAACTTTACGAAAACATGTGATAGATAGTTTTTAATTGAATAACTTGGTACATTCTCCCCACACTTGGCTTTTTTCATGCGTCTTTTTATATCTTAATAAATAAATTCAAGCCTTTTAGTTGTTTCTCAATTTATGTCCTTTCCGAGGTAACGATAATTTCGGCATTAACACCTAGTTTTATCGTTCATAAATATGTATAAACATGATTTTGAATTCATTTAGTTTAAAAATTTTCAAATTTTCATAAAATTTAGAAAATAAGACAAGTATAAACCCGAGAGAATTTATAACCCTTCCCCACACTTGAGATCATGCAATGCCCTCATTTGCATGAAATCAGACTATAATTATAAATTCACGAGGGTGATAAGTGTAGAAAAGTGATAAAAATACCCATTTTGTAATTACAAAGCTCATCGAATGATAGATGGCGCGCCTCATCGTTCATTCCTTCTTGTTTTATCACACATGTTTTTCTTCAAAAACGGTTGCTTTTCTGAACTGTTTGCTAATATTTGAAAATGCATCTTTTACCCTTACTTATTATTCATGTTTATTTAACGAGTTATGCACTAATCCGAACCCCTAATTTAACGTTAAGTGGGGTTAGACTTCCCCACACTTAGCTGACGACATGTGAAGTCGGTAGAATAAGTTCCACGAATTAGAATAGTGAGCCAGTCATTTACATCTCGGGTGGTATATATTATATCAATGGGTTTAAAGTTTAGACTCGCCCGATTGTCACTACTTAATTCTTTTTTAAGTGTAGCTTTTAGTAAATGGATATATCTCTTTTCTGGTTCTTGGTCAAATGGATCGACATACACCTACATACATATTTCTATAGGGTGGACAATTCCTAATATTTCCTTCCTTTTATTCTCGTGATCAAAGTTTTCACCTCTATTACCCGATTGGGTGAAATTCGAGGTGTCATTATCTATTACAGCTCGTAGTTCATCTTCGGTAGATGACTTGTCTATTGAGAATATTGGGTTGGAAGGTTGTGGAATGGTGAATTTCGGGATTGGAGTAGATTCTTCTTCATTAACGGTACTTATCGGTCCCACCACTTTGGTCTCGGGGGTAAAATTTTCAACGTTATCGTTTTCCCAAGAGTACCAATTTGTCACCCTTACTTCTTCTTCTTCATCCATTGATGGATCGTTGAATTCGTCGGTAGAGGCTAATGTGTCGATATGTTGTGAAATTGGTAAAACTGAATAAAAAGTATCATCGGGATAGTTGGTGATTTCGGAGCTCTCGAATTCATCAAAATTCGATGATATGAGATTTTTTGCACACGACTCCTCAGATCAACAGGTGTGTAATCTGATAGAGTTTCAGCTTGCCGATTTACAAACTCTCTCATTTGTTCATTTTGAGCATTGAGTTTTTCGAGTTTGATTTTCATATTGTCTAATAAATTTTCAGACACGTAATTTTTCTCGTCTACTGGTTGTTGAGTTTGGAAATATTCTTAGGAATAATCCCAATTTGAATTGTATTCTTCATAATCATTCCATTCAGGTTCCGTGGGTGCGTAATTTTCCATAGAAACGTAATAATAACATTCCCATGTTGAGTGATAATCTCCACAGATTTCACAACCAGTTATTGTTTCGTCACTCGTGATCCAAGATTGACCGAATGAATTTTCATCAACACCCGTTTGAGAGTATTGATTTAATTGATTTTGGATATCAAAAAGAGTTTCCATAGCCTTGTTTTCAAAATTTTCCATTTTATTGCGATGGCCAAATTTTAGCTACAATGTGGTGCATTTACTAATTATCCTATTAGTTATAAAAATAGAAAAACTTATATAAGTTGTCCAATTAATAGACTTTTCTGCTTTTGCCCACGTTTCGAATAGCCAAAAGATGCAGCAGGGAGCCAGAACCCTTTAAATCGGAAGCTCACAACTCAGCCACTAACAAATCCAACTATTACTACGAAGCAGAAAATTTGGATGTCTATCAATTTAACCGCTTAAAATAATTTTTCGTTGAAATTTTAAAGAAATTATAGAGAAGAAATAGAGAAAATTCTAAGTCCTAAAAACTAGCGTGTCGAGAAATAAGAAAGAAAAAGATTGCGCGTCGAAAAATGTCGAAAAATAAAAGTTTGAAAATAAAAAGAAAGTAGCGCGTCGTAACTTAAAAGGTACTAAAAACTAAAAAATTAAAAGTTGCGTCTAAAAATATTAAAGCTTACAAGTAAAACTATATCTCAAATGGCAATAACTTAAAAAGGTACTAAAACTTAAAAAGGCGTCGCAAAATTCTAAAGCACCTAGATCTTAGTCTAAAGAAAAAGCGTTTAAGGGATTTTACGGCAAAGCCTAAAAATCTAGAAGTAAAAATAATTATGGCAAAAACTATATATTTTAAAACTAAATAAAAAAAATACAAAAATTACTCTAAAACAATTAAAAAGGAACAAAATATAAAAATATACTAAAAGTTGTAAAAAGAAAATTTTTATAAAAATATTATTTTTATATTATTTATTTTATAAAACTATTAATTTTACAATTTAAATAAAACTAATTAATTATTACAAATTAATTAAAACTTAAATTAAATACTAAATTAATTAACCCTAAATACTAAATAATTAATAATAATAATTAAAACTCCGTAATAAATGCAAATTTAGGATTTCTGCAGGCGCGTCAGGGTGGCTCCGCGAGTCGTGGAGTTTTAAGTCTGCAAACTCCGCGAGTTGTGGAATTTGAAAAACGTTTTCTTTTCTTTTTTTTTATTTTATATTATTTTTCTAAAAATATATATAAATATATTTATACAAAAATAAATTAAAAATATAGCGTTTCGCCGAGTCCCCGGCAGCGGCGCCAAAAACTTGATGTCAAAGCGAAGGGGTACGTGATATACTATATATTTTTGATACGAAAAGCGTTACAAATTACACAAGTTTTAATTATTTATTTACAAAATGGATATACCTAAACCTTGCTACAACACTATAGGCAATGTACCTAATCGTAGAGTAGTATAGTTTTTAGTAAGTCAGGTTCGTTCCACAGGGAGCGGGCTTATTGCACACTATATTTTTAAACATCTATATTTGTACAAAAAATATATATTATATATAATAATATATAAAAGGGGGTTTACCATTTAATGACCGGTTTGTCGATTTATATTTTAAGCGAAGCGTATAGTAAATGACGATATTTAAATAACAATATAAAATAAATAACAATAATTAAAATGACAATAAATAAAAGTACGAGGAAAAATGAAATAAAATATATTATGCTTATTTAAACTTCCGTAATCATGATGTTTGACGTGTTGATTTTTAGTTTATTCCCATGGGTTAATTGTTCTTTGTCCTGGATTATTTAATATGCCCGTCTGGTTTTTGTCCATAACAGTCCATCAGTCATAAATATAAAGTGCGAGTGTCCTCGTCAAATTATCCTTATATCCAAAGTCAAATATTCCAACTAATTGGGGACTTAAACTGTAACAAGGTTTTAATACTTTGTTTAATAATTACACCAGGATATCGACTACGTGTAATCCAAGGTTTAATACTTTGTTAACAATTATGCCAAGTGTCCTTGTACATAATTTCACCCATGTTTTAATAATTCCATAGACTATTAATCCATTCCCGTGTCCGGTTAAATGAACGATTATTCGTACATATAAATATCCCGCCCATCGTGTCCGATCAAGTGTATATGGTTATTTATAGGGACGTCCAATTGTAAATCTTTGTATTAAAATTAACAAACTATCATTTAGTTAAACAAATATAAAGCCCATTAATAGCCCATAGTCTAATTTCCACAAGTGTCGTTCTTTTGTCCAAACCCCAATTATGGTACGAAACCCAATTACCCCGTCTTTAATATTTAGTCCAACATCATGATTACTTTGGCTCAAATAAGCATAATAATAACTTAAGTACGAGACATTAATTTAAAAAGGAGAACATAACTTACATTGAGTATTTATCGCGTAGTGTTACACGGACAGAATTTCGACTTCAAAAACCCGTAAAATAACCTTTACATAACCCAAACTAATCTAATATAACACTAATCTATACTCTATATATATATATATATATATATATATATATATATATATATATATATATATATATATATATATATATATATATATATATATATATATATATATATATATATATATATATATATATATATATATATATATATATATATATATATATATTTATTATACTATGGAGTATTATTATTATTATTTATTTATATTTTTACTCGGCAGAATGCATGGCCTTTTATAGGCGTTTTGATTTCTGACAGCTCCGCGAGTCGTGGAGTTTTTGGCCTTCAAACTCCGCGAGTCGTGGAGTTTTTGGCCTTCAAACTCCGCGAGTCGTGGAGTTTGAAAATCCAGCTTAGGATCCTTTGTCTCATAGCTTGTCGACATGATTATATATATATTTATAATATATAAATAATTTATATATATATTTATATATTATATTTTATTCTTGTGCATAGTTGACTCATAATTTTTGGTCCATTGCGTCGGGCGTTGATAGTTGGCTCAGGTCCCGGTTCCGGATTTTCGAACGTCCTTTCGTATAATTTAATATCTTGTACTTTGCGTTTTGTAACTTGTACTCTTGTCATTTTGAGACGTTTTTCATCAATAAATTGAACCTTTTGAATTGTATCTTGTATATTTGAGCTTTTTGGATGTTTGTGTCTTCACATCTTCGTTTTCGCCTTTTGTCTTCGCACTTATTTATTTAAACAATTACAATGAAAATATAATACAATTACATATGAAAACCTATTATTTAGGAGGGATATTGCTATGAAATATATGTTCCTTTTTAGTCTTATCACTTAGTTACCAGGGTGCTCTGTTACGTAGAATCTATTGATAAACGTTTCTGGATGAAACAACTGAAATCTTGTGATCCACTTTTATATACAGATTACGCGAAACACTAAAACTATGAACTCACCAACGTTTGTGTTGACACTTGTTAGCATGTTTATTTTCAGGTTTCTAGAAGTCTTCCGCTGTTTGCTTATATGTGATATAAACTATGTGCATGGAGTCATACATACTTTATTCAAGAAAACTTTGCATTCACAAAATCATCACCGTGTATCTTATTTTGACTTCATTGTCAACAGATGTATTATGGTAAACTATTATTTATGGTGATTGTCTATATGTAGAAATCATCAAACGTTGAAAACCTTAGAAATTGATATTCATTTATTGTGTACCTTTTGAAAAGAATGCAATGTTTACAAAACGTATCATATAGAGGTCAAATACCTCGCAATGAAATCAATGAATGACGTGTTCGTCCATATGAATTTGGAGCGATCGTCACATACATACATGAACACCATATTAAAATTAATATCATATTTAAAAGAACGCATCATTGTTCCACATTCATGAACATTCAAATACGTGTTTTTATCATAAAAAATCATTTGCGCATAAATTTCTTTACGTATTTGAATGAGGAAACAATATAGAGGAAATTTACAAACCTTTATTTTAGAAGAGAATTTTGAGAGAGAAAAAGATTTGATGAATGAAGAGAGTTTGTTAGGGTTGGGTATATAAGCATGCAGAGATTATTGGATATTAATATTGTTTACATATTAGTAGGTGTGGTTTAATGATATTTGCTTAATGATCGACTAAGCAATGCAATTTTTCCTCCGTATTTTATTTTATTTTCCTAATTAGAAAAATGATGGTTAATTACGGTCATATAATTGTATATGTATAATTATAAAAATTATATTTTTAATTGTAAATTAAATGATTAATGATGTCATCTAGAGTGCTTAGATTTTTTTTCTTTTTTATTTTAATTTTTTTTAACAAAGAAAATTGCTTTTTTATGATGTCATCATTTTAGCAATATAATAGAATCTATAAATAGATAGATAGATTCTTAACTTTCTTAGACTCGAGATATATTAGCATATTCTTAACTTGTAGGGCTATAATGAAATGTTGATTAATAGTTAAAGGTTTAAAGTAAAAAAAGTTACAAAAAGTCTTCTTCTCCAAACACCCACCTGTAACTTACATAACCCAACTTCATACTCCGTATTTATTCACTGCAATTACAAAATTTCTACACTAAAACTTAATTAGACACTAAATACACAATTGCAATTGGGGTGTCGTCTGCTACCCTACTGGCTCCGCCCCTGATTTTGAGGTATTATTTTATGATAAATGTTGTGTAATGGGTGGAAATTAGTCAATTACACCTCTGTCATGGGTGTAATTATTTTTAGCTACAACTGAAACTGATATGGAAGGAAAAAAATACTACAATCAATCAATACTTTTATATATGTTGGATAAATATAAATGCGATCGAGCATGATTCGGCACTTTGAGTGCATGACATACAACGTGTAATACATAGTAAATAAACACCATGTATACACACTGTGATACAAGTTAGCTAACCCGACTTTTTTCTTCGGTGACCGCAATATACTCGATCTCCTCGGATACTTCTTTCATCGAAGGCCTGTTTTCGCTCTGTTCTTCAAGACAACTCATTGCAAGAAACCCAAATGCTTTCATAGCATCAACATCCAATGAACTTACATTTTTCTTAAGCATCGGGTCAATTGCATCCAGTAATTTTTCTTCATTTACCACTCTCTTAATGTACGCTACCAAGTTTACATCATCTGTTGGTCTACCAAAGTCTATAGCTTTTTGACATGTTAATATTTCTAATAACAATACACCAAAACTATAAACATCACTTTTATCCGTTAACTGATAGTTCCAATAATATTCAGGATCCAAGTACCCTAACGTACCTTGCGCACAAGTTGTCACGTGCGTGACATCTGTTTCGACTAGTCTTGACAACCCAAAATCCGCAACTTTAGCCTTCATATTGTTGTCAAGTAAAATGTTGCTCGACTTAATATCACGGTGATAAATTGGGGGAGACGCAGAAAAATGTAGGTACGAGAGACCCTCAGCTATGTCACGAGCGATACTTAATCGTTGGCCCCACGTTAAAGGTTTTGTATTTCGATCGTGCAAGTGATCATAGAGGCTTCCATTTGGTATATACTCGTACACCAAAAATGGTTGCTCGAGTTCTACGCAGCAACCCAGAAGGTGTACGAGGTTTTTATGGTTGACTTGGCATAAGATTCGGACCTCGTTCAATACTTGGTCAATACTTTTTGTGTTTTCGAGTTTAGCACATTTAACCGCTACTATGGTGCCATCATCCATCACCTTTATATACTTCACCAAAACCTCCAACACCAAGAAGGCCACTTGATGAGAAGTTGTTTGTTGCCTTTTTGATCTCTTTGCTTGTAAAAATCGTTGTCGCTTTCCCAATACTACTTGCACCTATGATCTTTTCACGCTCATGTGCAAGCCGTTTTCGTTCTGCTTTGATTCTTCTCCGCTTAATGCTCGTCGTAATCACAAATATAAGTGCTACAATAAATATCCCTCCTATGCATACCGTAGTCGCAACAAGTACCATTCGTTTTGATCTTTCTTTTTTGAGATCTGCAGTATGTTGATTCATCAATCGTCCAATGTCACGTACTACAACAAAAAAGGTACTTGATATCCTTACACCACTACTTTTTTACGTACCTTATAACACTAAATATGCTTTTAAGCATAAACTCCACAATACTTAGAAAAATATTAAGTGGTGTATGGCTAAAATTGTTTATTTTTAAAGTAAAAATTCAGTAATTAATTACCTTTAGCACAATGTCCGGATGCAGCGTCCCATCGGAATTTAGGTTTACATAAACACCGTCGCGTTCCATCTTGATCACTGTCCCTGCAAGTAGAGGTGGAGTCACAATGAGCTTGCATCGTGCAAGGTGGCTCGGGCGGTAGGGCCCACGTCAACTCCACAGAAGGATCCGGCCACTTACTATAAGGTAACGTGTCGATTAAATTCACGAAGCTTTTGTAAGCCCTACATCCGTCACTTAGAAGCCGAATGGAATAAATATTTGTTGCAGTTCCCTTTTGGTAAGTACAACATTTCGGCGTTTGCCTACACATGGACATCTGATTCGGTAAGCCGTTTTGGTAACCATGACAAGGGCTAGCAGGTGTGCAATCTAACTTAAGTGATTGCATTGTATCCGTACAGTTGAAGAACAAAATCGTGTTGCGTAAGCTTAGCGTGAAGGGTAAAGAAGTGTTGAGTTCTATGCCTTGGTTTGGAAGATCAGCTGTGACACATGAGTTTGGTAAAAAAGATGATTGATTAATTACTAACCGTTGATCTTTTGCGGAGATTGATTTAATCAGATAAGTGTTATTGAGTGTGTCAAATTTTAACACTCCCTTGTCGCACCGGATCTTGTATGATTGGTGACCGCATGTGGGTGCTGTGCTGAGCGGATATGGGACAGATATTGTCCCACAATTCGGGCAGCGAATAGCACCTGCACAAATGATGTGTAGTGCCAGACTCACCGTTAGGACCAACATTCTTACTGGTGTGTCTAATGTCATGTATATGCAAGGTGATAAAGAAGTAAAGAAAGATCATTCGAGTTTTTGTAGGAAGGAGAATTGTGGATTTAATTTGTCGTTTTAACTTGCTTCATGTATACTCACATACCGAAAATGGTTTTTACGATGGATATGGAAGTCCTAATCGAGATAGAATTGAAGCTTACGATACACATTATTTATTTATACCGATTTATGGATATGGAGGCCCCATAAAAAGTCTCCTAACAATTAGGCGCAATCTCAATGCACCAAGTAGCCAATAATCTAAGGGTTGGAGAACCTTGGTCACATAAATAGTGAAGGCGGTTAAATTTTTTATAATGCGGTATTAGTTTTGTTGATGGGTATGATTTATAATTTGGAAGCACGAGGCAAAAAATGGATACCTAAAGATTTTGTTTCCTCAAATCCATGAAAGTCATAATTATAATTGGATCCCACAATCGATTAGTCGATGATTTATAACTTATAAGTCTTAAGCGTTTCCATTTTTGTACAATCAAAATTTTGCGAGTGAGTCGCACACTTGAAATTATGACTAGTTTAGGCTCACCTCCGGTTCATCCCAAAAATCATGACCTAATAAATTTATAAAGTTCGATCTATACATGTTATAATTATATGTACTTTTTATTTACATTACTTGTCTTTATGTTTTAATCTTTTTATTTTTTGCGTGCGTTCTTATCAATCACATGTAGTGACCCGAACTTTTCCATGTTTATATATATTAATTGAGATTGATATTTAAATGACTAAATATTTCCAACGTGTTAAGCAAACAAACTTGTTAAGACTTGATTAAATGAAATAAGTTTCATATAGACAATTAATCACCCAAGTTGACTGGCGATTCACGAATGTTACAAAATTGTAAAAACTACATGTTGTGGTTTATATAGACATATATATATGGTTGACATGAGATTATGATGAGTAAGTATCTCACTAAGTATATTAACAATGTGTGATATACATAAGAAATGACATTACTAAGTTAAGAAACTCGAAATGATATATATAACGATTATCGTTATGATAACGTCTACTAAATATATATGCATCATATTAAGATATTGATACACTATATTTAACATGATAAAATGATATTTAAATATATCATTAAGTGTGTTAATAATGAACTACATATGTAAAAACAAGACTACTAACTCAAGAATTACGAAACGAGACTTATATGTAACGATTATCGTTGTAACGATATTTTAATGTATATATCATATTAAGAGATATTCATACATCATAATATCATGATAATATAATAATTAAACATCTCATTTGATATAATAAACATTGGGTTAACAACATTAATTGAGATCGTTAACTTAAAGGTTTCAAAACAACACTTACATGTAACGACTAACGAAGACTTAACGACTCCATTAGAATGTATATACATGTTGTGTTTTGATATGTACTCTTACACTTTTGAAAGACTTCAAGACACATATCAAAGTACTTCTACTTAACAAAAATGCTTACAATTACATCCTCGTTCAGTTTCATCAACAATTCTACTCGTATGCACCCGTATTCGTACTCGTACAATACACAACTTTTAGATGTATGTACTATTGGTATATACACTCCAATGATCAGCTCTTAGCAGCCCATGTAAGTCACCTAACACATGTGGGAACCATCATTTGGCAGCTAGTATGAAATATCTCATAAAATTACAAAAATATTAGTAATCATTCATGACTTATTTACATGAAAATAAAATTACATATCCTTTATATCTAATCCATATACCAACGATCAAAAACACCTACAAAAACTTTCATTCTTCAATTTTCTTCATCTAATTGATCTCTCTCAAGTTCCATCTTCAAGTTCTAAGTGTTCATCATAAATTCCATAAGTATAGTTTCATAAAAATTAAGAATACTTCCAAGTTTGCAAGTCTACTTCCAAGCTTTCTAATCCATTCCAAGTAATCATCTAAGATAAAGGAACCTTTGTTATTTACAGTAGGTTATCTTTCTAATTCAAGGTAATATTCATATTCAAACTTTGATTCAATTTCTACAACTATAACAATCTTATTTCGAGTGAAAATCTTACTTGAACTGTTTTCGTGTCATGATTCTGCTTCAAGAACTTTCAAGCCATCCAAGGATCCTTTGAAGCTAGATCCATTTTTCTCATTTCCAGTAGTTTTATCCAGAAAACTTGAGGTAGTAATGATGTTCATAACATCATTCGATTCATACATATAAAGCTATCTTATTCGAAGGTTTAAACTTGTAATCATTAGAACATAGTTTAGTTAATTCTAAACTTGTTCGCAAACAAAAGTTAATCCTTCTAACTTGACTTTTAAAATCAAATAAACACATGTTCTATATCTATATGATATGCTAACTTAATGATTTAAAACCTGGAAACACGATGAACACCATAAAATCGGATATACGCCGTCGTAGTAAAACCGGGGGCTGTTTTGGTTTGAATAATTAAAAACTATGATAAACTTTGATTTAAAAGTTGTTCTTCTGGGTAAATGATTTTTCATATGAACATGAAACTATATCCAAAAATCTTGGTTAAACTCAAAGTGAAAGTATGTTTTTCAAAATGGTCATCAAGATGTCGTTCTTTCGACGGAAATGACTACCTCTTTAGTAATTGACATGTAACTTAAATTTCCAACTATAAACCTATACTTTTTCTGTTTGGATTCTTAAATTAGAGTTCAATATGAAACCATAGCAATTTGATTCACTCAAAACGGATTTAAAATGAAGAAGTTATGGGTAAAACAAGATTGGATATTTTTGATCTTTTTAGCTTACGGGAAATGTTTAACAAATCTATACAAATCATATCCTAGCTAACTTATATTGTATTATACATGTATTCTAATATATTATGTAATCTTGGGATACCATAGACACGTATGCAAATGTTTTGACATATCATATCGACCCATGTATATATATTATTTGGAACAACCATAGACACTCTATATGCAGTAATGTTGGAGTTAGCTATACAGGGTTGAGGTTGATTCCAAAAATATATATACTTTGAGTTGTGATTTAGCCTGAGACGTGTATACACTGGGTCGTGGATTGATTCAAGATAATATATATATATATATATATATATCGATTTATTTCTGTACAACTAACTGTGGACAACTAGTTGTAGGTTACTAACGAGGACAGCTGACTTAATACACTCAAATCTTTAAAACATAATAAAAATGGTTGTAATTATATTTTGATCATACTTTGATATATATGTACATATTTGTATAGGTTCGTGAATCGATCTGTGGCCAAGTCTTATTTTCGAGGAAGGAAATATCTGTGAAAGTGAGTTATAATCCCACTTTTAAAATCTAATATTTTTGGGATGAGAATACATGCAGGTTTTATAAATGATTTACATAATAGACACAAGTACGTGAAACTACATTCTATGGTTGAATTATCAAAATCGAATATGCCCCTTTTTATTAAGTCTGGTAATCTAAGAATTAGGGAACAGATACCCTAATTGACGCGAATCCTAAAGATAGATCTATTGGGCCTAACAAACCCCATCCAAAGTACCAGATGCTTTAGTACTTCGAAATTTATATCATATCCGAAGGGTGTCCCGGAATGATGGGGATATTCATATATATGCATCTTGTTAATGTCGGTTACCAGGTGTTCACCATATGAATGATTTTTATCTCTATGTATGGGATGTGTATTGAAATATGAAATCTTGTGGTCTATTGTTACGATTTGATATATATAGGTTAAACCTATAACTCACCAACATTTTTGTTGACGTTTAAAGCATGTTTATTCTCAGGTGAATACTAAGAGCTTCCGCTGTTGCATACTAAAAAAATAACAAGATTTGGAGTCCATGCTTGTATGATATTATGTAAAAACTGCATTCAAGAAACTTATTTTTGATGTAATATATTCTTATTGTAAACCATTATGTAATGGTCGTGTGTAAACGGTATATTTTAGATTATCATTATTTGATAATCTACGTAATGCTTTTTAAACCTTTATAGATAAAATAAAGGTTATGGTTGTTTTAAAAATGAATGCAGTCTTTGAAAAACGTCTCATATAGAGGTCTAAACCTCGCGACGAAATCAATTAATATGGAACGTTTATAATCAATATGAATGGGACATTTCAGTTGGTATCCGAGCGTTGGTCTTAGAGAACCAGAAATTTGCATTAGTGTGTCTTATCGAGTTTGTTAGGATACATTAGTGAGTCTGGACTTCGACCGTGTTTTCTTTAAAAATGATTGCTTAACACTTTTGTTGGAAACTATATATTATTAACATGTAAATATTATGTGATATATTAATCTCTTAACGTGTTTGATATTGTGTGATAGATGTGTACCTCTAGTACCAATCCCATTGATTCATCTAATAATAATGAAGAGTCGAATATATTTTGGGAAGATTCACAAATTCTCGAAGAGGAACCGGAAGAGGAGGAACCGGAAGAGGAGGAACCGGAAGAAGAGGAACCGGAAGAGGGGGAATCGGAAGAGGAGGAACCAGAAGAAGAAGAGGTTCCGGAGGAAGAAATATTGATACCTATAGTAAATCGATTAAATAAAAGAAAATCCTCAACCAGCGGACCAACGTTAATAATGGTCAATGGTGTTTCCGCCGAGGAAGCAAAATATTGGGAAGATTACCAATTTTCCGATGAATCGGATCCCGATGAGGATTTCGATGATGTTATAGAAATTACCTCGACCCAATTTAATAAAGCGAAAGAAAATAATAAGGGAAAAGGTATAAAAATAGAGAAACCCGATTCCAACTCCGATGAACTTTATATGTATCGGCAACATCCGTATTTCCTAAAATGTAACAATGACCCGGGAACCTCTAAACCACCAGGTTTTTCTAAACCATTATGGAAAACGACGTCTCGTATTAGAGGAACACCATATATTCCTAGAAAATTAGGAAAACGAACCAAGTCCGAAGAAGAAGAAACCAGTGATTCAGATTAGAAGGTTGTAATCATGTTGTGTATTATATGTATTGTAGTGTGCTTGTACTTTTATGTTCTATGTAAAAATTGCTTGTATTGTTTGTTAATTATCTTTTACGAATCTAATCCTTGTCTATTTTACAGTATAAAAATAAAATGGACGTTAAGGGTAGACAACCGAATATTTTAGAAGACCTACCAGAGGATATGATTGAGGAAATCTTGTCTAGAGTCGGTCAGAATTCATCAGCACATTTAGTTATGGTGAAATTAACTTGTCAAACATTTGAAAGACTTTCCAGAAATGCCTTAGTTTATAAAAGGCTTTCCTTTGATAGGTGGGGTATATCACATTGGGGAGACCGTAAGTTACGCCGTGTTTTCTTTAAAGCATTAAATGCGGGGAACCCAAATGCAATTTTACGCTACAGGTTAAGAACCTATTTTGACTCAACATATCCCAACATAGGATTTCGTGAATTAGAAAGAGCTTCTAACATACAACATAAAGAAGCATGTTATGCTTACGGGTTAGTGATGTTCGCTTCTTACCAAAGTGAGAAAAAGAACATTGGATTGCAACTTTTAAATAAAACCTTCCCACAAGTGACGGATTCAGTAGTTGGGGTGAGAAACAAGGTTTTTAGATTATTACGGGGCTGTTGGACATTACGAAACCCTCGTCCTTTTGACGACATTACAACATGCTGCCTAGCCAATGGTCATAACGGTTAGTTTCCACAAGACCAAGGATGGGAAGTCGTCTTAGTAAAACCAGAATGCATGACTTGTTTCTGGACTTATGAACTACGTGTCTTTATTTTCTTTGCTGAACAACTTGTGTATTAACTAGGTTTATCTTCAAAAACTGTCTTGTATCAAAGTGTACTATATTTCATGTTATATGTAATATAGCGAAGTTGTAAGTTTGAAGAATATTTGTATGTGATATATTATTATAATCAGTTTTTCATATGGAATTGTAGTAGTTGAATTGTATATTAGCTACTAAGTATGAACTTAACGGGTAGGTAGTACCCGAATTTAAACTTATAAAACGCTAATATGAAGAAAAAGCTTTTATAAATGAGTTCATATTATGCTACGAAATACTATTGACTACTCTTAATATTCTGTATGATTAACTCGATTCAGTTGGCTATTTTGAAGGAAATGGCACCGACTACTCGACACACCATGAAGAGGAATTTTGCACCTTTCTTGTTGCAAACTTAGCCGCAGTACAGGCTACGCTACATACCAACAATAACTCTGAATCTAGCAATGCAGCTAACGGCGCAAGAAATCGTGTAGGATGCTCCTACAAAGAATTCATTGCCTGCAAACCTTTGGAATTTGATGGAACCGAAGGACCAATTGGATTGAAACGATGGACCGAGAAAGTCGAATCGGTGTTTGTCATAAGTAAGTGTACTGAAGAGGATAAAGTTAAGTACGCTACGCATACCTTCACAGGTACTGCGTTAACGTGGTGGAGCACCTATCTTGAACAGGTCGGACAAAATGCTGCTTACGCACTACCGTGGTCGGCATTCAAGCAATTGATGAACGAGCAGTACCGTCCTAGAAACGAAGTCAATAAACTCAAGGCATAACTTAGAGAGTTACGAACACAAGGGTTCGACGTTACCACATATGAACGACGATTCACAGAGTTGTGCCTATTGTGTCCGGGAGCATTCGAAGATGAAGAAGAGAAGATCGACGCGTTTGTAAAAGGGTTACCAGTAAGGATTCAAGAAGATGTGAGTTCACACGAGCCCGCTTCTATACAGAAGGCAAGTCGAATGGCTCATAAACTCATAAATCAGATTGAGGGAAGAATTAAAGAGCAGGCGGCCGAAGAAGCCAACACGAAACAACTCAAGAGGAAGTGAGAGGAAAACGGTGACAAGAGTCGCCAGTACAACAACAACAACAATTACAACCACAATCGCAATAACTATCCCAATAACCGCAACAACAATCGCAACAACAATCGCAACAATAACCGTAATCCTAACAATAACTACAACAAACATCCCAACAACAACAACAACTACAACAACCGTTTCAACAACAATAACAACCCCAACAACAACCTCAATAACAACAACGGCAACAAAAACCAAAAACACCCATGTCATAGGTGTGAATAAAATCATCAGGGGTTCTGCACGACATTTTGCAACAGGTGTAAAAGAAATGGTCATAGCACGACAAAGTGTAAGGTCTACGAACCAAAGTTTAACAGAACTAAAGGAACAAATAATGTCGGAACAAGTAATGCCGAAACGAATAGTGTCGGAGCAAGTAATACCAACGATGTTTGTTATAAATGTGGAAAACCGGGCCACATTATTAGAAATTGCCTGAATCAGGGGAATACTAATGGGCAGGGCCGTGGAAGAGTTTTCAATATTAATGCGGCAGAAGCACGGGAAGACCCGGAGCTTGTTACGGGTACATTTCTTATTGACGATAAATCTGCTTATGTTTTATTTGATTCGGGTGCGGATAGAAGCTATATGAGTAGAGAATTTTGTGCTAAATTAAGTTGCCCATTGACGCCTTTGGATAATAAATTTTTACTCGAATTAGCAAATGGTAAATTAATTTCAGCAGATAATATATGTCGGGATAGAGAAATTAAACTGGGTGATGAAACATTTAAGATTGATTTAATACCAGTCGAGTTAGGGAGTTTTGATGTAATAATTGGCATGGACTGGTTGAAGAAGGTAAGAGCAGAGGTCGTTTGTTACAAAAATACGATTCGCATTATGCGTGAAAAAGGAAAACCTTTAATGGTGTACGGAGAAAAGAACAACGCGAAATTAAATCTTATTAGTAGTTTGAAGGTGCAAAAACTAATAAGAAAAGGTTGCTACGTCATTCTAGCACACATCGAGGAAGTTAAACCTGAAGAAAAGAACATCAGTGATGTTCCCATCGTAAAAAAATTTTCCGATGTATTTCCGAAAGAATTACCGGGATTACCCCCACATCGATCCGTTGAATTTCAAATAGACCTTGTACCGGGAGCTGCACCAATAGCTCGTGCTCCATACAGACTCGCACCTAGTGAAATGGAGGAACTTCAGAGCCAATTACAAGAACTTTTAGAGCGTGGTTTCATTCGACCAAGCACATCACCGTGGGGAGCTCCTGTTTTGTTTGTCAAGAAGAAGGATGGTACATTTAGGTTGTGTATTGACTACCGAGAGTTGAAAAAACTTACCATCAAGAACCGCTACCCACTACCGAGAATCGACGACTTATTTGATCAACTACAAGGCTCGTCGGTTTATTCGAAGATTGATTTACGTTCTGGGTATCATCAAATGCGGGTGAAGGAGGATGATATTCCAAAGACTGCTTTTAGGACGCGTTACGGTCATTACGTGTGACGATCGCTCCAAATCCATATGGACAAACACGTCATTCATTGATTTCATTGCGAGGTATTTGACCTCTATATGATACGTTTTGTAAACATTGCATTCTTTTGAAAAGGCACACCATATATGAATATTTAAATTAAAGGTTTTCGACATCTGATGATTTCTACATATAGACAATCACCGTAAATAATAGTTTACAACAGTACTTCCGTTGATAATGAAGTCAAAATAAGATACATGGTGATGATTTGGTGAATGCAACGTTTTCTTGAAAAATATGCCATGTAAGACTCCATGCACATAGCTTGTCTATCATATAAGCAAACAGCGGAAGACTTCTAGGAAACCTGAGAATAAACATGCTAACAAGTGTCAACACAAAGGTTGGTGAGTTCATAGTTTTAGTGTTTCGTATAATCTATATATAAAAGTGGATCACAAGATTTCCGTTGTTTCATCTAGAAACGTTTATCAAAATATTCTACGAAATTGAGCACCCTGGTAACTAAACTTAACGTATATATAATTTATACCCTTTGTATAATCATCTTAATAATACACGCAAACCAACGTGTACGCTTCTCAAATAGCATACGTCCGTTAAAAGGCTAGTGCTCTAGCTCGGACGGGGATATCAAGCCCTATGGATCCATATACTACTACTCGCGCCCACCAGTTCTTATAACCGGCAGTTACTAGTTATCAAAGCTAAGGGATTTTCGGTTCAAACTCGGTGTAGAATTTAGTATGTACTTGTATCCATTGCGTTTAAAATAAAGTGCATGTATTCTCAGCCCAAAAATATATATTGCAAAAGCAATTAAAAGGGGATCATATGAAGCTCACCCATATAAATATTGTAAATCAGTTAATAAAGTATTTGCATGTATTCTCAGCCCAAAAATGTAAAGAGTAAAAGGGATCATATATACACGTATACATATATAATCATGTCCGTTCATATAATGGTTCGTGAATCATTGGAATTTGGTCGCGGTTAAATGAATGTATGAACATAGTTTAAAATTCTTGAGATTCAACTTAACAAACTTTGCTTATCGTGTCGGAATAATATAAAGATTAAAGTTTAAATTTGTTCGAAAATTTCCGGGTCATCACAGTACCTACCTGTTAAAGAAATTTCGTCCCGAAATTTGAGTGAGGTTGTCATGGCTAACAATAAAAATGTTTTTATGATGAATATGAGGCGATAAATAAAGTTTTATCACCGTTGAATAATATGGATAAAACAATCCAATTACTCGAAGCGTATAAGAGAAGTTATCGTAAAAGAGTGAAATGAAAGAATAGAGATTCGTCTTACCTTTTGACGTAGTTACGATTGATTTCTGGAATTTCAGGAATAGAAAATCTTCATAATCTAAATAAAATTTGATTCTTCGGAATTTGCGGAAATTAGGATTTTCTTTGATTAAATGCGTAATCTGCGTCGATTGCTATGTCTGATATTTCGCTATAAATTGACCTCTTCCGTTTCATTTATTTTCACCACTCCTATAATCTTCTTTCTTATTTCATACATCCCAATAGATTGTGAAAATGCTTAATCCAGTTCTGATTCTTGATATTTTCCTGGCTATCGTATCCTTCATTCTTCTTTTTCATCTGCCACCAGAGGAAGTTATTTTCTTCTACTATTACCTTGGGGTTATAGTGTTTTTCATTCTCCCGTGTCTTTATATTGCTATACGCATTGATATACAAGGTTTGTAATTTCGGGGTTGTTATCGGGCTTTATATTCTCCATTATATTTAGGAGCTTCATGCTTTCGTTTTCTCTTCCCGACCTTAAGTCAAGCGGATAATGGTCTAGAATTCGTAGGTATGAAGTTTCAGATGAACATAACTAATGTTCTAAGAAAGAAATGATAATAGTACAATCTGACTTGTCAAATTACCGGAATACCTCGAAAAAGACCGAATCATCAAGAAAAATATTTTCTTGATATGTTTAGAGGTTAAATAGAATGAAAGAGTTATGTAACATGGATCATGATGAGGGTATGATCTGTGAACCTTTATCACGTTCCATTAAAAACTCAGCATGACTTACTGTAATATAATCACGTTGATCAAGTGTCATTATATTATACTAATTCATGCTTCAGTTCCCAACATTACTTCAAAACATTCATTTTTCGAATTTTTCAGATTTTAGAAACTAAAATAGTTTTTTTTTATGATGTAACAAAGATAGCGTGAAGAGATAAATGATTTCAGATAAGAATAGTTATGAAAATATCTTCAGAAATATGAAGGATATTTATAATGGAAGATACGATGATATCTTAGAATTTCTAATATCAGAGGATGATGCGGAAAATCTGTCTGTGAAGGTTTAGAATAAGAAGTAAGGTTCTTACTAATGGTTTCAGCAGATACTGAATCATTTGGATTCTTTGAAGGTAGATTTCGTCTTTGTGATTTGTCCACAGCCTCCTTCATGGTCTGCTCAATCCGTTTTCCAGTTCCAAACCTTCTCTTTTTCTCAGCTTTACCACCATACTATTCTTTATCATCAAACTTTTGACTGTTAAGGTCATTTACAGTTTTTGCTGCTTCATCAACATTTTTCCAAAATTCGGAGAACTAGTTTCGTAGTTTGGGGTGTTTTTCGGAAACTTCACATTCGAAGTATGTAAGTCCAGGAGGTAGACGTTATATGTACACATATAACTGTTGGCGTAGACGTGCTACAAGATTTTAAAATACTGATTGCTAATTCCCGATAGTTGGTATGTCAATTGCCGTTACAAGATGTGGATGAGTACATGATACGGTTTCAATGAGTATAAGGATTTTTCGGAAAGTCAAAGATCAATGAAGTTGTTGGTAAATTTACTGCTAATGTGGTGGAACATAAAAGGTTCCCCAGTAACAAAAATGTATATATCAAGGTTATAATAAGGCTAATCTGAAAAGTAGAAGTTGACTGGTTAGAAGTGTGGTAAAACTGGATACTTTGAACAGGGATTGCAAGATTATTTTCGGTAATAACAATGCTAAAGGATCTTTCGCCGTTTTGAAGTCAAAGTATACCTTTGAAAGATGTAGAGATCTAAGAATGATGTCACCCATTAAATCTTGGCTTGGATTCTGATCCGTCAATATCAGAATATGTAATTGAATTTGTATGGAAACGATTGTATATCGCTGTGAGCATAGTTAATAATTTTTGAATCAAAGTTGAAGAATGTACAATATAACATATTAATTGTGAACTTATATATTTCCCGAGTATTACCTACCCGTTAAAGATTTCACAACTAATACTTTGTACAAAAGAATTTTTATTACCGTTTTTATGAGAATATATGTATGTATATTTTCTTCAGATGTAATACAGATTTAATGAGTTAATATCATATTAAGCTTATTTGATTTTTGGCTGGAATTAGAAATGAATAATCTCTAAAATATTAAAGATTACTTAATCTTTGTGGAGTATTTCGCTAATGAAATCAATACTTCATTATTTATTCTTATTGATATTCCTTGGTGAAGAATGTTGATGCTCGTGAAATTCTTGTGAACCTTACAAGGCACAGATGATGTTTTCTGGATAGTTTCGAGTACATCGAAAATGAAAATGTAAAATCAATTATGTAATTGAATAATACACTTGGTTTATTATGAAATGAAATTCATTGGATTGAAACAGAGATTGTAGTTAACGATGGTTAAGTTGTTAAGGAAGGATGTACATCATTGCATATTAGTAATATGAACTAACCGGGTAGTACCTACCAGTTAAGATTCACACGTAATAGCTTAGTACGAAAAGATTTATTTTAATTTAAAAATTCATATATATTAAATATACATAAAACCTGATACTTTGTTAAATCAATACGTTGATAATTATATTAAACCTATATCGAAACAAATACGTTCGTGTAAAGTATTATACGCCTAATACTTTGTTAATGTTTCAAGTTATAATATATACACGTATACATATATAATCATGTCCGTTCATATAATGGTTCGTGAATCATTGGAATTTGGTCGCGGTTAAATGAATGTATGAACATAGTTTAAAATTCTTGAGATTCAACTTAACAAACTTTGCTTATCGTGTCGGAATAATATAAAGATTAAAGTTTAAATTTGTTCAAAAATTTCCGGGTCATCACATTACGAGTTTATGGTTATGCCGTTTGGGTTGACTAACGCACCAGCTGTGTTCATGGACCTCATGAACCGAGTGTGTGGACCATACCTTGAAAAGTTTGTCATTGTTTTCATCAATGACATACTTATTTACTCAAAGAATGACCAAGAGCATGAAGAACACTTGAGAAAAGTGCTAGAGTTGTTAAGGAAAGAAAAACTGTACGCTAAGTTTTCAAAGTGTGCATTTTGGTTGGAAGAAGTTCAATTCCTCGGTCACATAGTGAACAAAGAAGGTATCCAGGTGGACCCGGCAAAGATCGAAACCGTTGAAAAGTGGGAAACCCCAAAAACTCCGAAGCATATACGTCAATTTTTAGGATTGGCTGGTTACTACAGAAGATTCATCCAAGATTTCTCCAAAATAGCAAAACCCTTGACTGCATTAACGCATAAAGGGAAGAAATTTGAATGGAAGGATGAACAAGAGAAGGCGTTTCAGTTATTGAAGAAAAAGCTAACTACGGCACCTATATTGTCATTGCCTGAAGGGAATGATGATTTTGTGATTTATTGTGACGCATCAAAGCAAGGTCTCGGTTGTGTATTAATGCAACGAACGAAGGTGATTGCTTATGCGTCTAGACAATTGAAGATTCACGAGCAAAATTATACAACTCACGATTTGGAATTGGGTGCTGTTGTTTTTACATTAAAGACTTGGAGGCATTATTTATATGGAGTCAAAGTATTATATATACCGACCACAAAAGTCTCCAATATATATTTAATCAGAAGCAACTGAATATGAGACAACGCAGGTGGATTGAACTGTTGAATGATTATGATTTTGAGATTCGATACCACCCGGGGAAGGTAAATGTGGTAGCCGACGCTTTGAGTAGAAAGGATAGAGAACCTATACGGGTAAAAGCTATGAATATAATTATTCGTACTAACCTTACTACTCAAATAAAGGAGGCGCAACAGGGGGTTGTAAAAGAAGGAAAGTTGAAGAATGAGATACCCAAAGGATCAGAGAAACATCTTAATATTCGGGAAGACGGAACCCGATATAGGGCTGATAGAATTTGGGTACCAAGGTTTGGAGATGTGAGAGAAATGGTACTTAAAGAAGCACATAAAACCATATATTCAATACATCCCGGAGCAGGGAAGATGTATAAAGATCTCAAGAAACACTTTTGGTGGCCGGGTATGAAAGTCGATATTGCTAAATATGTAGGAGAATGTTTGATGTGTTCTAAGGTCAAAGCTGAACATCAGAAACCATCAGGTCTACTACAACGACCTGAAATCCCGGAATGGAAATGGGAAAACATTACCATGGATTTCATTACTAAATTGCCAAGGACTACAAGTGGTTATGATACTATTTGGGTAATAGTTGATCGTCTCACCAAGTCAGCACACTTCCTGCCAATGAGAGAAGATGACAAAATGGAGAAGTTGGCGCGATTGTATTTGAAGGAGGTTATCTCCAGACATGGAATACCCGTCTCTATTATCTCTGATAGGGATGGTAGATTTGTTTCAAGGTTCTGGCAGATGTTGCAACAAGCATTGGGGACTCGTCTAGACATGAGTACTGCCTATCAACCACAAACTGATGGGTAGAGTGAAAGGACGATATAAACGCTTGAAGACATGCTACTAGCATGTGTTATTGATTTCGGAAACAGTTGGGATCGACACCTACCGTTAGCAGAATTTTCCTACAACAACAGTTATCATTCTAGTATTAAGATGGCGCCGTTTGAGGCACTTTATGGTAGAAAGTACAGGTCTCCGATTTGTTGGAATGAAGTGGGGGATAGACAGATTACGGGTCCGGAGATAATACAAGAAACTACTGAGAAAATCATCCAAATTCAACAACGATTGAAAACCGTCCAGAGTCGACAAAAGAGCTACGCGGACAGTAAAAGAAAAGATATAGAGTTTGAAATTGGAGAAATGGTCATGTTTAAGGTTTCAACTTGGAAAGGCGTTGTTCGATTTGGTAAACGGGGGAAACTAAATCCAAGATACATTGGACCATTCAAGATTATAGATCGTGTCGGACTAGTAGCTTACCAACTGGAGCTACCTCAACAACTCGTGGCTGTACATAACACTTTTCACGTCTCGAATTTGAAGAAATGTTTTGCTAAAGAAGATCTCACTATTCCGTTGGACGAAATCCAAATCAATGAAAAACTTCAATTCATTGAAGATGTAACAACCCAAACCTGATAACCGACCAAAAACAGTCCCAAAAAAATTTAAACTGCTGCTCAGGTGTGGTGCGCGGCGCGCTCCACTGAAAGTGCGCGGCGCGCACAAGGCGTTCCAGACTCTAATCAAACTGTTTTTAACTCGTAAAAAGATGGACCACTTCCCGACATATTTAGACCGAACGCTTTTCACGGAAAACTTATATATGTAAAACTAACACGAATCAAACATAAAACGATGTTTTACAAGCGGGGCCCACACGACCCAAAATACAAGTTTAATACAAGTTTAGAGTTTCGACCACCAAAAAGTTTAAGTTCCAAACTACACAATGAGCATGGCGTTTGGGATTAAACTACCCAACTATCGGTCAAACTCCAAGAGCTACTAAAGCCAAAAGCGTCCCCTAGCATCAAGCGGGATCTCTAGTCCGAACGAATGCCCTTACCCTTATCCACGCCGGAACCTATAAAATGGTAAATAATGAGAGGGTAAGCTAATGCTTAGTGAATGCAATACTTATACATATACATATGTAATTTACCTACACGCATCCACCTACAAAACCATTACATACAACGAACAAACGAGTTAGCATCAACAAATACACGACTAGCAACAACGTTAGTATATAATTCAACACGATAATATACTAAAAATAAAAGGGCATAAACACGCTAACCGTTCACCGCTTACTACTACCGACTTGTAGCCGACCAAGATCATCGAGTCTCACTCGTAACATGTCACCGACTTGTGACTCGTCATATGGTGTCACCGACTTGTGAATCACCATGTAGCATCACCGACTTGTGGAGCCCCACCTAGTGTCACCGACTTGTGATCACTAAGAAATGTCACCGACTTGTGACTCATCATAAGGTGTCACCGACTTGTGAATCACCACTATTACTTATGGGTCACCGCCTTATGAACGCCATGTGGCATCACCTACTTGTGAAGTACCACTAAGTGTCACCGACTTGTGAACACTATGGGGTGTCACCGACTAGTGCACCACCCGTCAATACATATGAGGTCACCAACTTGTAAACCTCCAAGAGGTGTCACCGACTCGTGAGACACCTAGCGAGATACTACCAACCCGTAGTTCTCTTCACCCGAATACCAAATAAGCCACCAACTTGTGACATAACGCCCAACACTCACGATGTGGCGCCAAAGGCCCACATCGCGTACGAGTAAATAAACCACATACATACATGTATAAATATTCCACTCACCTTGATTTCAAGTAAGGCAACTTCCGCTTGAGCTCCTAATCGTCTGATGCAAATCACCTAAGTAATTTACAACCGAATAAGCTAAATACACTAGCTTATACACAAAACACCATAAGTGCAATATCGACCCATTTGCACATGCATCACTTTGACTAAGTCAAAACTCGCCCAAAACACCCATAATCAAAATTAACTAATGATTATGTTCAAACACCCCCTTATGCTCAAGGTTCAACATCAAAACACTTACTTGCATCATTAGGACACAAAAATCCATTTTGACCCAAACTCAAGTCAACACCCATTTGCAAGTTTACACTTCTAATCACTTATAATCTTAATTAACTAGTGATTCCAACAACCAAACATGATTAACAACTAATCATCTTCATTAACAAACCCAAACCAACCAACAATGGTTATTAACACCATTTACTAGCTCAAACATCCAATTAACAACTAATGGGTTTATTTCAAGAACACCCATTTCAAAACCCCAATTATGAACACTAAATCAAACTATGAAAACTCGGAGTTAGAGCTTACCAATACCATCACAACGTAGCCGTGAACAAGGTGAACAACTTTAACACTTGCAACTTCGTTTGATTCAAGCTCCTTCTTCCCCAAATGAAGCTTTCTCTCTCTAAGCTCTATTTCTCACTCTAGGGTTTGAGAGTGTGTGGAAGAGATGAAGATAAGATTGTGGACTTGAAAGAGTCCACCAATCTGCCTTTGTGGCCTAAAACCGACCCTCAAGTAAAAAGACCATAATGCCCTTCATTAAACTCAAAACAGAAAAACTGGGGTTCTGTCACAGGGACAGTGCGCGGCGCGCACCATTACCCCTGCGCGGCGCGCACGAAGGGCTGAACAGGTTCTGTCTTCGGTTTACTCACACAATTTTCCCCACACTTCATGCACTCTAATACACTTCTGTAAAATAAATAATCGGGTCCTACAACTCTCCCCCACTTAAATTGGATCGCGTCCTCGCGATATAAACCTCATCGCGAACGAAAACAACTCATTTTCCACAAGTCTTCGAGTTCTCACACAATCTCGGAACCTTTGAGGCCACCGTGCATCCTATCGATCACACTTTACCACCATGCAACGTTCCAATTGCACAATTAACCTTCATGATTTCCTTGGCATACTCCAACTCACGACTTAGAGTTCTAACGCCCATCGCCAATACTCTAGAGAGTTCGTTCCCGAACGCACTCTATCCTAACACGCCCCTACATGAGACAGTCCAAACTAACACTCTACGTCTCTAGTTGGCTCTCAAAACGAGATAACTTACGGCAAATGGCTCAAACACGCCTACCAAACCAAAGAAGCATCGTACCCTACGGGTACATACTCCCCCACTTAGGGTTTTAACCCTACCTTATCATCGTCAAGATGATAATACCTTTCGAAATTTCAACATTCCACAACATACATGACCGGTACCAACGTCGGTCATACTCAAAATTTTCCGCGGACTTACCACAAGATACTCGAACCTAGTCTTTCCGAATCGGCTAAAAGTCAACGCCCGCTAGTCGTCGCAATAAACCATGATCGTACCTTCGGGTTTCCTCACCGGTACCCAAGTACAAAGTAATCACACCACCGGAGTGAAGCATTCCACTTGCAGGTATATGGAAGGCACTTGACGTAGTGTTATGCAACTCCCATTACTACCACTGAGTCTCATTCACTTGCCCCTTTTGGGGTCCATCCTCGGCGTTATATGACACTTGACTATTCGAAGTCACCCAAACCCAATGAACATTACGGCTCAACACCACAACTCCCTAGCAATCAACTGCTAGTCGAGATCTACCTAGGACACAAAACAGGCCTAGCAAACTTTCACTTACAATGGCGATGCTTGGTGCCACCAAGACTTATACCCTACCCGTACCGTCTCGACCGTTAACGCGGTCACTTACACACAAACAAAGATAGTTGATGTGTGAAATCTAGTATATAAATTATCTCTGGAAATATGCCTGGTTAAAGATTACTACACACTTACGGGCAGTGTACCCGATCGTGTAATAGTATAAAAATGGTAATTCCAAGTATCGTTCCAAGGACAGTATTAACGTGAGAATTAAGTTTGAAACTAATAAAAGTAAACTAAGTTAAACTATGAAAATAGAAATTACGAGATAGTTTGTTTTGCGGCTATTTAACGATTAGCCAAATCAAGATAGCTTTAAAAGTAAAAGATAATATTTAAACTAAGTTAAACTATGAAAATAGAAATTACGAGATAGTTTGTTTTGCGGCTATTTAACGATTAGCCAAATCAAGATAGCTTTAAAGGTAAAAGATAATATTTTTGGATTTTTAAGTTTAGATAAAAGAAATACAGACTCAACGGGAAAATAAAGATATTGGAATTCAATGGATAGAAGAATGTTCGCCTAGATCTCCTATTCGCAGTGTTGGATGATTTGTCATTAAGCACTAGTTCTATGAATCAATGCATGCAATTACAGAGTCGGTTTACCCAGAGTTCTCTTTTAGCAAACACATCAAACTAGGATTTATTGGCTTAGGGTTCCCTTTCACCAAAAACCATCTTTCGTTTGTGACTTAGTAACTAGCTAATTATAAGATTAAGATTCAATTGGTTACGCGTTCGCTCCACACAATTCACCCCTATTTTGTTCAATTACGTTACTCGGTTTACCCCCTTGGTCCAGTAAGCACCCAATCGGTTAAGACAAATCAATTGGAAATTAGATCACTAAATTGAAACAGGGTTCCCTTTGTTCAAACAAGATTCACTAATCAACCTAGTAACAATAATTAACACCCACAAGAATGGTTCTTAATCAAAACTCATAATTATTATGCATCAATTAATAAAACATCAAAGTAACATCCAAACACTTGCAAATATTCAATCTAGACAAACATTAAGAGTTTAGCCTACAATCATGGCTAAAACCAAAATAACAATCAAAGAAATAGAGAAATTCATTGTTGATAACAAAAGAATAAACCTAATCAAAGATTGAATCCTGAAAGATAAACGAATCGAGACTTGTTCCCGGAATGATTGGTACCTTAGAATGACCTTGAAGATCCCCAAAAATCACCTAAGTTCGTCAAAAAGTGGCTGGAATTCGTCTGGATACGATAATGATTTATTTAGGGTTAAATTCGGGCCTTTTATACTTGCCAAAATAGCTGAACCGCCAGAGGTGTCGCGCCGCGACGTTATTGGTCGCGCCGCGGAGATACTCATAAAATAATTACCTTCTTAACTCACTTTCTGATCTGGAAACTAGTACTATGTCGCGCCGCGAGGCCCTTTCCGCGCCACGACGATACACTGCGTCTGGTTCCTTCGACTTTTTACACTCTTTCTTCACTCAAAACCCAATATACCCGATAAATACTTAACGTTTTCATCCTCGGTGCGCCTTTAGCAATAACAAACTAACAAAACGCCTCATAAACTCCATAAAACACCACGTTTCAACACTTAGCTTTTCAAACTCTAACAAATCTCAATATGATCAATATAACCGCCAAATCGTATCCGAATGGACCAAAATGTGACCGATATCGCTAATGAAAATGTGTGTAAAATACGCGATATCAAACCACCCCACACTAGAGTTTTGCTTGTCCTCAAGCAATAGAACTCAAAAATAATCTTCTACAATATAATAACGTCTTCAAACATGAATGTAGAACCAATGAACAAGAAACCAAACAAGAAACTAGCGTGGGCACGATTTGGCATAAATAACAACCATGGTTCCCACTTGCATTCCCCTGATGTAACTTCCCAAACCGCAATCAATATGAATCAATATAGTAACCAAAAATAATCTCGATAACGTACCATAATGATGAAGTAGAGAATCTCGATCATAATATAAATCTTCAAAGAATCCGGGAATCAAGTGGGAACCTAGCACCAAGGAATAAGCAATCGAACACATGTGCCAAGAGAACGCACGGGCTACCCCGCAATTGGTCAAGCCAAGCCTCCCACAGTACCTAACATCGCGAGATGTCGGTAAGAAAATAATGTGCTTAGGAGGATACACATTACGTCCGGATATCATCGACGGTTATGAGGTAACCGTCTAATCCGTTAGGTCAATCATGAAGATTGAAGTTCATCAGGCTTAAAAGCTGATATCTTACCTTTCCGGAGGTTATCCACTGGGAATCTGATCAATCACTGACATTTTGTGTATCATGGTGCGCTTCCCATTTGGCTAGCAAATCTCCCTCATTGAGATAAGCTTTGACTACCAGTTTCCCTGTTTGATGTTGAGGCCTGGTAGATTTCCAGTCAATTTTAGCAATGACTTTTCAAGGTTTTTCGTCACCCTACAACTGGTCTGGACTACATCTTCTGAAATAAATCAGCAAGTGTGTCGTTCGGGAGACTTGACTCCTTTTAGGATGGAGTGGATTCATCCTGTATGGTCATAAAAGGTGGTCGAGCGCATACATTGTCCTTGTTAGGAGAAACAATGAAGACCGCCCTGTATAAGTTTTCGATCTAGCGTATGGCCCGGCTTCGACCACACGATCCAATCACCGTTCATACGATTGACACCCGTTTTTGTACAAGTGACCTACGTATGAACTGAATGTTCATGTAGGATTTCACATTCAAAATAATGAACGTGTTTTGAAAGTTCAAGACTTTCTCCTCTAACGGTACCTCATCGTGATATGATGGGTAATGAAATGGCACGCTTAAGAGGTATACGTACCAAGTAGGACGGTCGGAAGACTTTACTTCCTTAATGAGTGGATCTGAATCACTCGGAAGTGCCAATCTGTTTCACTTGACACCGGTTTTGAAAAATCCCGAAAACCTTCGGGTTCCATAGCTTTTGGCTATGGGTTGTGTTGTCTCAGCAAACACAAGCACGTAGCTATTGCTCCTAAAAAGGACAGCACTGGTGAAGCTCAAGGCTCCTCTTCCCACAATATCACATCATTTAAATGATGCAATAATAAAATGATATAGTTTCGGAAGTATGCTATACCAAGTAACCAAAAATTTTTGATCTGGCACGTGATTCGGTCACAATCACGCTATGCAATCGCCGCTCTCTCACGGTTTACTCCCGTTTTGGTACAGGTGACCTACTATTTAGTTCTTTGAACTAGTAGGATTTCATGTTCAATGGTAATGAACATGTGGAACAACTTTGGCTTCTTTAAACATCATGAAATAAATACCAAGCCAACTCTTAAACAAGGGTTTTGGTCGAATTTTTAACTATTTTTCTTTTTTTTTTTCTCTTTTTCACTAACTAATTTTTTCATTTTTTTTATTTTCCCCTAAATTTTTCAATTTTTTTTTTACGACCAAAACCCCGTGAAACGCCAAGTCTTTTAGATATCAAAACCAAAATAATGATGATTCTATTAATAACCAACCCGAGAGATTTTACATCCCCCACCCCACACTTGAGATCAAGTAATGTCCCCATTACTTGAGATCAAAAATGGATTAAAATCAAAAGGGTAAGAAAAATAAAAACTTATCGAGCTTAACCACAAATCGTGGAATGACAGTGACAGATGGCGCTGAACTGACTGCCAGCATAAGAACATCGTCCATTCCCAATTCTCACACCAATATCATCACTCAAGTAGTTTTGCTGAACTTAATGCCAGACTTGAAAAACCGTTTCACCAACACACCTAAGAAAAAGCAAAACACACCAAATACATAAAGGGAACAAGGTGGTACCACCCGGTACCGAAACGCCTTGCCCCTAATAAGGTCTCAAAGTACATCATACGAAAAATAAAAATATCAAGTACAACCAAATCGAAACGGAAATAGTCTAAAACAAATACAACAAGATCACAGGCTCGCAGGCCCTCCTCACTGAAATCCACTATACGGCCAGCTGCCGTATGGGTACTGCTGCTGAAAACGCTCTCGCGCGTTCTCCAACCTCTCCTGCTCGTCATAAATAGGGGCCTGAACTCGTGGCCGAACATCACTGCGGTAATAAACCGGTGTCTGAGCTGTTGTGGCATAATAATTATTCGGATCATAATAATAGAGGCGATCATTATGGCGCTGCCAATCATTGCCATATGCAATCCACTGCTGATCATGGGCTATCTCATCTAACCTTTCCTCCTGCCTAGAGTTACTCGACTCTACTCTTTGCTGGCTTGCCCACATGCGGTTATCATGTTCCCGCTGATCCCCTCGGAAATCACTGAACCCTCTTGACATACCAACCTGTAAATTACCAACTGACGAAACTAAACCGTCCCAAACCTCTTGGGAAATACCCCACTGTTGTTCACCCCCTGCATGCACATTTGGAGCAACCGGCTCTGGCTCATTAACACCCTGATTAGCACCTCCAACTGCAGGTGCTTGTGGCTCAACAAATGCTACCACACCATCTCGATTCGCATTCCACATAACAAAATTTGTGTTAAAATAAAACCTTAAATTAAAAGGTTTCATAACTTGCAACTGATCGGTTAATTTGGTGCACCTGCTGAAATCAATATCGAAAAACTATGCTATTCGCGTAACATAATGACCACCAAGAATTGGCCGTGTCGCTCTAGTTTCTCTTGAATGATTCGACAAATATGTACCAATAAGATTGCACAAATCCACATGTGCACTACGCGTATACCTATACATAATCCATAACTCGGAGGAATTTACTTTGTCGTTCCCATTCCGTCTGCCACAAAAAGTACTCGACAAAAGTTTCTGAAACAACCGTAAATCCCTGCGCTAAATATCAGAGCCTTTCGATTCATTAGACACAAATGGCACCAAACCCGATATCTCTTCCCAAAAATCACGCTCACTATAACCTTCCTGGCTTCCAATAAACTCTGTTTCTTTTAAATACCGTTTCAACAAATTCTCGTTCCACCCTTCATATAAATTTAATGCCTGAGCTAAATCGAGTCGACTCATTGCCCGTCTCTCGCCTCCCAAGCGAAAAGTTAAGAACGCTTGATCTTCCCCATTTCTTCTAGTACGGTAGCTAAGAGAGGAGAAAAATTCAACAATTAACTCTCTATAAAGATCCTCCCTTAAGGACATGGCACGTTCCCAGGAATCTAGATCGAACCCATGATAAGACATCGACAACAATGAAGCAACATCCTCCTTAACATCACCAGACGCTCTCTCTAATTCATCCCAGCTAAAATACCAAGTAGCTTGGATATTTCTAGCCGAAATAAATTCATAGTAATTAGAGAATTCTTCCTGCACTTGTTCCAACCAAACTTCCGGGTTTGTTCGTCGCTCTTCCTCCCTACGGGCTTGAGCCGTGGAGGATGATGGAGCATTACCTCTGCTTCTCTACACAAATTAAACAAAAACCAATCCAAACACAAAACATTGAAAAGTTAGCGTTAAGCGAAATCAACATGTTCCACATACTTGCATCAACTACCATCAAACTTGTTTCAACTTCAATTAAGCATTTAGACCATAGCAAGTATCCAAAACATATGTTTGTGTTCTATTTAACCAATTCAAACCAACTCCAAAACTCTAAAGCATAAAACTCCTCATTACACAATTCACTTGAAACTCAATTTAACCAACTCAACAAGTCAAACACCCAATTCCAACAATATTAAACAATTCCAACATTCAAGTAAATGAACGCATTAATCACAAATCTCATCAAGCTTAACCAATTTCAAAATCACACATAAAACCCGCCCAAATTACCCCACACTATCTTAAAACATTCCATCATTAACAATCAACTCCCTTACAAACAAAATCCCCAAATAATTAACATAAAATTCGGATTTAATCACTACCCTAATTTCAAGAATCAATATTATGCATAATCAACACAATAAATCATGAAGACAACACAATAATATCATATTCATCAACAATTAATTCATATTAAAGCATAAAAGATTCAATTAAACATAACCCCTTAAAAATTCAAACATGAACCCTAGAATTAACAAGATTAATCAAGATGCGTGGAAGAAAAAGTAAGAGATTAGTTTAATTCGGACCTTAACCGGCATGTTTAAGCAAGCAATTGAAGAAATTAAGTAGCAATTTGGGTAGATTGAAATTAGGGTTTGAAAGCCTTATGTAAGTTTGAAAGATAAGTATGAGAGTTGTGGTGAAAAACTGATGCAAAAACCCTAAAAAGGGTGTAATACTCGTCGGGTTATGTGAAAAATTGGGTTGACCCATTTAACTCTAAACACTAACGAGGGGTTCAGAATCGTCGCGCCTGTATCGTCGCGCCGCGACATTACTTGCCGCGCCGCGGCAGTATACTACACCTGACACAAACATCTATAAAAATACATGAACCAAAATCCTGCTATACCTCGCGCCGCGACCCCAGATGTCGCGACGCGGTAATACACGCGTGTAAAAACCATCTTTAGGCCTCTTTCTGTTACCAAATCATTAACATCATCGCGCCGCGATCCACATTTCCGCGCCGCGGCCTTTCACTGGAATTGGCATTTCGCCCTTTTTATAATACAACAGCCTTTGATTACCTTTAAACCCCAAAACTAACCATATAACCAACAAGTAATCGATCAAAAGCAATTATTTAGCAATTTAGATGCAGCAAACCCGTGATCACACCTAATTATACAAACTATACAACAATGTGAACCTTATTTTACGAGTCGTTCACGCGACTCGTCCCCAACTTCAAGTGGCGTTGGGATCGGGTTCAACGTGAACCTCATCATTAATCTCTAACGAACCATCAAAATACTTCTTCACACGATGTCCGTTAACCTTAAAGGTAATACCATTCGCATTTTTTAACTCGATCGTACCGTATGGGTACACCTTAACAACCTCAAATGGTCCCGTCCACCGGGACTTGAGTTTTCCCGGTAAAAGCTTTAATCTAGAGTTAAACAAAAGCACTCGGTCGCCTTCGTTAAACTCTTTTGGACCCTTTAACTTCCTATCATGCCATTGCTTGGTTTTCTCTTTATAGATCAATGAATTCTCGTATGCATCTAGGCGTAATTCACCAAGCTCAATCAATTGCCCCGCCCTTAGGCGTCCGGCTTCCTTCAAATCTAAATTGCACTGTTTAAGTGCCCACATAGCCTTGTGCTCAATCTCCAACGGGAGATGGCACGCTTTCCCATAAACCAACCGATAAGGAGTGGTACCAATTGGCGTTTTGAAGGCGGTTCTAAACGCCCACAAAGCTTCATCGAGCTTAATTGCCCACTCCTTCGGATTCGAACCCACAGTTTTCTCAAGAATACTTTTAAGAGCTCGATTTGTATTCTCAACTTGTCTGCTCGTTTGGGGATGGTATGAAGTAGAAACTTTATGGAGAACTCCATATCGCTTCAATACCTTCTCCATTTGGGCGTTACAAAAATGAGTACCCCTATCACTAATTAAAGCTTTAGGAGTTCCAAATCGAGAGAATAAACGCTTAAGGAACGAAATCACAACTCGTGCATCATTTGTGGGTAAAGCTTGCGCTTCGGCCCATTTAGACACGTAGTCAATGGCAACGAGTATGTAACTATAATTCTGAGATTTCGGAAATGGCTCCATAAAGTCAATTCCCCAAACGTCAAGTACTTCGCAAACTTGGATGCTTTGTTGAGGCATCTCATCCCGTTTGGTGACTTTACCGGCCCTTTGGCATGAATCACAAGACTTACAAACCAGGTGGGCATCTTTGAAGATTGTCGGCCAATAAAAGCCGGCATCATAGACTTTACGCCCCGTAATTTGGGGTCCAAAATGCCCACCGGTAGGCCCACTATGGCACTCGGTTAAAATACGCATACACTCATCACCGAAAACACACCGGCGGATAACCCCATCGGGACAACAACGGAAAAGATAGGGATCCTCCCAGAAATAGTACTTAAGGTCACTGAAGAATTTCTTCCTCTTTTGATGTGACCACCCTTTCTCCAAGAATCTCCCAACTAGATAATTAGCAATGTTCACGTACCACGGCTCATCAACCTTATCCACCTTCATGAGATATTCTCCGGGAAAATCATCATGAATGGTAGTCTCATCGAGAACCTCACGGGAGGGGTTCTCAAGACGTGAAAGGTGATCGGCCGCCAAGTTTTCAGCACCCTTTTTATCCCGGATCTCAACATCAAATTCTTGCAAAAGCAAGATCCATCTAAGAAGTCGGGGTTTTGCATCCGGTTTAGCAAAAAGGTACTTTAGAGCAGAATGGTCCGTAAAAACAATAGTCTTAGATAAGACTAAGTAGGACCGGAACTTATCGAACGAAAAGACCACCGCAAGGAGCTCTTTTTCAGTGGTAGTATAATTTAATTGCGCTCCTTGCAAGGTCTTGCTTGCATAATAGATGGGTCGGAAATGCTTCTTGACCCTTTGACCCAAAACAGAGGCAACAGCGAAATCAGATGCATCGCACATAAGCTCGAATGGAAGGGACCAATTCGGAGCAATTATGATTGGTGCATTGATGAGTTTCTCCTTCAAAAGCTCGAATGCCTTTTGGCACTCTTCGGAGAAGTTCCACGGGCTGTCTTTTTCAAGGAGTTTATTCATCGGGTTTGCAATCTTAGAAAAATCTTTAATGAATCGCCGGTAAAAACCGGCGTGCCCGAGGAAACTCCTAACACCCTTAACATCGGTGGGAGGTGGAAGGTTTTTAATAGCGGTAACCTTTGCAGGATCCACCTCTATACCGTTTTTAGAAATCTTGTGCCCGAGAACGATGCCCCCTTGAACCATGAAATGGCACTTCTCCCAGTTGAGCACAAGATTAGATTTTTCACACCTGACCAACATCCGTTCTAAATTAAGAAGGCATGAATCGAAAGTGTCACCGAAGACCGAGAAGTCATCCATGAACACCTCCATGCAATCTTCTATCATGTCATGGAATATGGCCATCATGCACCTTTGAAAAGTGGCCGGAGCATTGCAAAGGCCAAAGGGCATGCGTCGATAAGAGAACGTGCCATACGGGCACGTGAAAGTAGTCTTCTCTTGGTCCTCGGGCGAGATAGGAATTTGAAAATAGCCCGAGAAACCATCGAGAAAGCAATAGAAACTGTTTCCCGCCAACCTCTCTAGCATTTGATCCATGAAAGGTAGCGGGAAGTGGTCTTTGCATGTGGCGTCGTTCAACTTACGGTAGTCGATACAAACACGCCACCCCGTGACAGTCCGAGTGGAAATTAACTCATTTTTATCATTAGTGGTAACAGTCATACCACCTTTCTTAGGTACACAGTGTACCGGGCTAATCCACGGACTGTCAGAAATCGGGTAAATCAGACCTGCATCAAGGAGCTTTATGATCTCTTTCTTCACGACATCTTGCATATGCGGGTTCAACCTCCTTTGACGTTGCACCACAGGTTTGGAGTTATCCTCCATTAGGATTTTGTGGGTGCAATAGGAGGGACTAATACCCTTAATGTCGTGAATCTTCCATGCAATGGCCGGTTTATGGGCCTTTAGCATGGTTACAAGCTCAGTTTTCTGACCTGCTGAAAGAGAAGAAGAAATAATTACCGGAAGCTTAGATTCCTCATGCAAGTAAGCGTATTCCAAATGATCTGGAAGTGGCTTCAATTCAAGCTCGGGAGGTTTTTCAATTGAAGACTTGCTCCGGTAATCTGAATCACGTTTGAGTTCTTTGAACTCCTCTTCAGTCGGCTCATAGCCGTTTTCCATCAAGGTGGTTAAAATATCCACCTCCTCAACCTGCACATCCTCATTAATCTCAACCAATGAGCATTCTCCTGAACCCTGTAACTCTGGGAATTCCTGCAAACAAGGAATGGTAAAACTTCCAGGATCCTCAAGCTTCTCGGGAAGCTTGTTAGCAACAACCGCTGAGCATGCGACATTCAACCTTACTGAAGACACGTTCTCCAGCTTCTGCCTGTTAGTCACCAAATCTTTAAGAAACCTCGCATACTTAGGCATACCTGCAATAACATCAATAAAAGGCATATTTATGTTAACTTTTTTAATCAAGTCCATGAACTTGGACTTTTCGGCCTCTAGCTTCTCCAAACGCTATTTCTTCGAGAATGGGAGTGGTGGTTGATACTCTCTAACTACCGGTTTAGCAGCAACAGTAACCGGTTCCTTAACAACTTTTTCAGCCACCTGTTCCGGCTCCTTTTCCCTTTCCGATTCACTTTCAACAACCGGCTCACTATCATTAACTAACGGGGCCCTCAAATCATACTCGTCGGGCTTCCTCGGTGGATCATATGCTAAACCACTTCGGGTGGTGATAGCATTAACATGCCCGTTTTTCGAGGTTGTATCCGTCTTGCTCGGTAACTCCCCCGATTTTCTCTCACTATTCTTATTAGCAAGTTGACCAATCTGTTGTTCTAGATTATGAATAGCTGCTTGTTGATTCCGAAACATTTGGTCATTCTTTTCATTGTTCTGAGTAACGGTAGTAACAAGTTGAGTCTGAGAAATCACTAACTTCTCGATCATAGCCTCAAGGTTGGACTTTTTCTCTTCGGCCTGTGGTTTCTGAAAATAACCGGGAGCTTGCTGCTGAAAACCTCCACTAGAACCCGGTTGGAACCTCGAACCCTGATTACCTTGCGGATTATAAGGATTATTGAAATTCCTATTAAACTGAGCACGTCCCTGAAACTGATTGTTATTCTGCTGACTAATATAGTTGATCTCTTCTTTCTGGTTCATAGTCAAACCCGCATCACAATCTTTGCCCAGATGCAAACCTCCACAGTATTCACAACCAACCTTCATACCATGAATATCCTTGTTCATCTTCTCCAAATTCCTACCAAACGAATCCAACTTAGCACTGAAAGACCCAAAATCATCATAAGCACCTGTACCTGTAGTCTCTGTTCTCTTAACTGAAGCTGAAGGGTAAGATTCATGATCCTGATGCCACTCATGAGAATAAGCAGCTTGCTTTTCAATGATCGCTAACGCCTCTTCTTCAGTCTTATCCATTAACGTACCACCTGCAGCTTGATCAATACTCTGACGCGTAGGAATATCACAACCTTTGTAGAAAATCTGAACCTTCTGTAAATCATTCAACCCGTGTTGCGGACACGAGCGTAACAAAGTAGCAAAACGGTCCCAAGCATCAAACAATGTCTCACTGCTCTTTTGTCTAAATTGAGAAATATCTGCTTGAAGTCGAGCAGCTCGAGATGCAGGGAAAAACTTTGACAAAAACTTATCTTCCAAAGTCTCCCAAGATGTAATAGTACCCTCTGGTTGCTTATCTAACCATCTCTTAGCTTCTCCCTTAAGAGTCCAAGGGAAAAGTCTTGTCTTAATTGAAGTGTCGGCAACCTCATGTAGCTTAAACAAGTTACAAACATCATTAAAATTACGAAGATGCTCGTTAGCATCCTCGGTATCTTTGCCATAGAATCGGCAATCAGAAGAAATCAAATTCAGGATCGGCCCTGTAATTTGAAAAGGCTGAGTAATATTCGGCTGAGTAATCGAATTGCCATGGCCTCCTCGGGTGGCCTTCAACTTTTCTGCCATAGTCTGAGGACGAGGTGGTTCTTCGGCCATTTCTTCAGTATCTGAAGTGTCAGACGAAACGTAAGAATCTTCTTCTGAGTTAACTTCTGGTGGTGTCTCGGGCACCACAATATCGTTGTTACTGAACAAATTGACTACAACTTCACTCGAAGACGGTGAAGAATCCACTTTAGACTTTTGCTCTTGACTTAAGGCTTTGAACAACTCTCTTTCAGGCTCGTCAAATGGTGTTAAAATCGGAGAACTTGAAGAACGCGTGTGTGGCATGCACTACCTGTAACTGCAAGAACACAGCTAACAAACCGATTAAACGCACCGACTCAATTAGAATTAAAATAAAATAAACAGTTAAAATTAACTAAAAACAAACTTAATTTTCAAACTTAATTTTCAACACAACTGTCCCCGGCAGCGGCGCCAAAAACTTGATGTGTGAAATCTAGTATATAAATTATCTCTGGAAATATGCCTGGTTAAAGATTACTACACACTTACGGGCAGTGTACCCGATCGTGTAATAGTATAAAAATGGTAATTCCAAGTATCGTTCCAAGGACAGTATTAACGTGAGAATTAAGTTTGAAACTAATAAAAGTAAACTAAGTTAAACTATGAAAATTGAAATTACGAGATAGTTTGTTTTGCGGCTATTTAACGATTAGCCAAATCAAGATAGCTTTAAAAGTAAAAGATAATATTTTTGGATTTTTAAGTTTAGATAAAAGAAATACAGACTCAACGGGAAAATAAAGATATTGGAATTCAATGGATAGAAGAATGTTCGCCTAGATCTCCTATTCGCAGTGTTGGATGATTTGTCATTAAGCACTAGTTCTATGAATCAATGCACGCAATTACAGAGTCGGTTTACCCAGAGTTCTCTTTTAGCAAACACATCAAACTAGGATTTATTGGCTTAGGGTTCCCTTTCACCAAAAACCATCTTTCGTTTGTGACTTAGTAACTAGCTAATTATAAGATTAAGATTCAATTGGTTACGCATTCGCTCCACACAATTCACCCCTATTTTGTTCAATTACGTTACTCGGTTTACCCCCTTGGTCCAGTAAGCACCCAATCGGTTAAGACAAATCAATTGGAAATTAGATCACTAAATTGAAACAGGGTTCCCTTTGTTCAAACAAGATTCACTAATCAACCTAGTAACAATAATTAACACCCACAAGAATGGTTCTTAATCAAAACTCATAATTATTATGCATCAATTAATAAAACATCAAAGTAACATCCAAACACTTGCAAATATTCAATCTAGACAAACATTAAGAGTTTAGCCTACAATCATGGCTAAAACCAAAATAACAATCAAAGAAATAGAGAAATTCATTGTTGATAACAAAAGAATAAACCTAATCAAAGATTGAATCCTGAAAGATAAACGAATCGAAAGTTGTTCCTGGAATGATTGGTACCTTAGAATGACCTTGAAGATCCCCAAAAATCACCTAAGTTCGTCAAAAAGTGGCTGGAATTCGTCTGGATACGATAATGATTTATTTAGGGTTAAATTCGGGCCTTTTATACTTGCCAAAATAGCTGAACCGCCAGAGGTGTCGCGCCGCGACGTTATTGGTCGCGCCGCGGAGATACTCATAAAATAATTACCTTCTTAACTCACTTTCTAATCTGGAAACTAGTACTATGTCGCGCCGCGAGGCCCCTTTCCGTGCCGCGACGATACACTGCGTCTGGTTCCTTCGACTTTTTACACTCTTTCTTCACTCAAAACCCAATATACCCGATAAATACTTAACATTTTCATCCTCGGTGCGCCTTTAGCAATAACAAACTAACAAAACGCCTCATAAACTCCATAAAACACCACGTTTCAACACTTAGCTTTTCAAACTCGAACAAATCTCAATATGATCAATATAACCGCCAAATCGTATCCGAATGGACCAAAATGTGACCGATATCGCTAATGAAAATGTGTGTAAAATACGCGATATCAATAGTCAACCACCATGACTATACTCGCACACATACAAAGTCAACGTGAACGCCTCTCGAACGGCATACCATTACTACGCTAAACCTTATGGAGCGAAATACAAGTAACCCTCTAATCAAATCACGGTTTCACCCGACTAGGTTAGGCCTCCAACTCGCCCGGTCAACCTACCTCGGCCAACCCTTAACAAGAATTAATTAACCCGACCCGGTTAGTCAAATACACTCGGTCAACACGCCTCGATCAACACTTATCACCAAATTGATTAACCCGACTCGGTTAAGTCGAACTCACTTGGTCAACCCGACTTGGTCAACACTCCCAACAACTTATTGATTAACCCGACTTGGTTAGTCAAACTATCTCGGTCAACCCGACTTGGTTAATCCCCTAAAAACAATTTGATTAACCCGGCTCGATTAGTCAAATACCCTTAGTCAACCCGCCCCGGTCAACGCCTAACAATAATTGATTAACCAGACTTGGTTAAGTCAAACACACTAGGTCAACCCGACTCAGTCCACACTTATCATTTAATTGATTAACCCGACCCGGTTAGTCAAACTCACTTGGTTAACCCGCCTCGGTCAACATCCAACATCCAATTGATTAACCCGACATGGCTAATCAAACCGCAATGAACTAACTCGACCTAGCTAGTCACTACAACACATGGATAAACTCAATCATTATCCAAAATCACCCGCATAAAGATAGTACTAAAATCGAATAGTACCTGAATCAAGCGTCGCTAGATTTTCGCGCTCCGTCACTATTCCATTCGGGACATTCCGACTTCCGGTGTCCCTCCTTCCGGCACTTAAAACATGTGACCTTACCCGACGGACAATCACGAGACTTATGCCCAGTTTGCCCACAATTATAACACGCGAATTTAGAACCACCCGTGTCATTCATCTTTACGCTTCTGACACCTTCGGTAGCGCTTTTACTCTTCTTGTTCGAAAACGTCACCGCTTCGAACTTCCCTTTACTAACATCGGACACACTTGGCTTTGACACCTCCGGTTCGAAACCCCGCGCCAACTCAAACAACTCTTCAAAAGACTTAACCATTCCCCGACTAATCTTACCCTTCAACTCTTCATTCATGGTACGGTAGAAATCTTTCAACAACTTGTGATCGTCACCAACATACTCCGGACAAAAACGAGTCTTTGCCAAGAAGGTAGACTTGAGAGTAACCAAGTCCATCGAACCTTGTCGCAAATTGTGTAACTCGTCCCAGATTCTATCAAGGTCGGAAGAAGTTCGGTATTCATCAAAGAACTCCTTTTTGAACTCATCCCATGACAAGCTCATACATTATTCCTCGCCATACAATTGAATCTTGTCATCCCACCACAACTTGGCTTCTTCACGTAACATACTAGAACCGTACCTCGTTTTCTTCTCGGGAGGACATTCACTAGTACGGAAAGCCCCCTCGATGTCTGAAACCCAATATGTACTCTTCAACGGATCCCTTACCCCATTAAACATAGGAGGTTGTGCATCCTTGAAGTTTTTGTAATGGAAGTCCCGCCTCCCATTTCCTTCACTCCCTTCACCTCGGGGATAAATATTTCTAGCATCAAGCGCTTCCTCGATTGCGACCTTCACCCTTTCATCAATTAGATCGGTTAATTGCCCATCAACCGATTCCCGAAAAACTTTTCTAACATCCTCGAGAAACTCCGCTTTTTGACGTTTAAAGATGGCCTCAACCTTAGCCGTGAACTCTGTAGTGACCCGAACTTTTCCATGTTTATATATATTAATTGAGATTGATATTTACATGATTAAATATTTCCAACATGTTAAGCAATCAAACTTGTTAATACTTGATTAATTGAAATATGTTTCATATAGACAATTGACCACCCAAGTTGACCGGTGATTCACGAACGTTAAAACTTGTAAAAACTATATGATGACATATATATGGATATATATATATAGTTAACATGATACTATGATAAGTAAACATATCATTAAGTATATTAACAATGAACTACATATGTAAAAACAAGACTACTAACTTAATGATTTTTAAACGAGACATATATGTAACGATTATCGTTGTAAAGACATTTAATGTATATATATCATATTAAGAGATATTCATACATGATAATATCATGATAATATAATAATTTAAAATCTCATTTGATATTATAAACATTGGGTTAACAACATTTAACAAGATCGTTAACCTAAAGGTTTCAAAACAACACTTACATGTAACGACTAACGATGACTTAACGACTCAGTTAAAATGTATATACATGTAGTGTTTTAATATGTATTTATACACTTTTGAAAGACTTAAATACACTTATCAAAATACTTCTACTTAACAAAAATGCTTACAATTACATCCTCATTCAGTTTCATCAACAATTCTACTCGTATGCACCCGTATTCGTACTCGTACAATACACAGCTTTTAGATGTATGTACTATTGGTATATACACTCCAATGATCAGCTCTTAGCAGCTCATGTGAGTCACCTAACACATGTGGGAACCATCATTTGGAAACTAGCATGAAATATATCATAAAATTACAAAAATATGAGTAATCATTCATGACTTATTTACATGAAAACAAAATTACATATCCTTTATATCTAATCCATACACCAACGACCAAAAACACCTATAAACACTTTCATTCTTCAATTTTCTTCATCTAATTGATCTCTCTCAAGTTCTATCTTCAATTTCTAAGTGTTCTTCATAAATTCTACAAGTTCTAGTTACATAAAATCAAGAATACTTTCAAGTTTGCTAGCTCACTTCCAATCTTGTAAGGTGATCATCCAACCTCAAGAAATCTTTGTTTCTTACAGTAGGTTATCATTCTAATACAAGGTAATAATCATATTCAAACTTTGGTTCAATTTCTATAACTATAACAATCTTATTTCAAGTGATGATCTTACTTGAACTTGTTTTCGTGTCATGATTCTGCTTCAAGAACTTCGAGCCATCCAAGGATCCGTTGAAGCTAGATCCATTTTTCTTTTTTCCAGTAGGTTTATCCAAGGAACTTAAGGTATTAATGATGTTCATAACATCATTCGATTCATACATATAAAGCTATCTTATTCGAAGGTTTAAACTTGTAATCACTAGAACATAGTTTAGTTAATTCTAAACTTGTTCGCAAACAAAAGTTAATCCTTCTAACTTGACTTTTAAAATCAACTAAACACATGTTCTATATCTATATGATATGCTAACTTAATGATTTAAAACCTGGAAACACGAAAAACACCGTAAAACCGGATTTACGCCATCGTAGTAACACCGCAGGCTGTTTTGGGTTAGTTAATTAAAAACTATGATAAACTTTGATTTAAAAGTTGTTATTCTGAGAAAATGATTTTTATTATGAACATGAAACTATATCCAAAAATTATGGTTAAACTCAAAGTGGAAGTATGTTTTCTAAAATGGTCATCTAGACGTCGTTCTTTCGACTGAAATGACTACCTTTACAAAAATGACTTGTAACTTATTTTTCTGACTATAAACCTATACTTTTTCTGTTTATATTCATAAAATAGAGTTCAATATGAAACCATAGCAATTTGATTCACTCAAAACGGATTTAAAATGAAGAAGTTATGGGTAAAACAAGATTGGATAATTTTTCTCATTTTAGCTACGTGAAAATTGGTAACCAATCTATTCCAACCATAACTTAATCAACTTGTATTGTATATTATGTAATCTTGAGATACCATAGACACGTATACAATGTTTCGACCTATCATGTCGACACATCTATATATATTTCGGAACAACCAGAGACACTCTATATGTGAATGTTGGAGTTAGCTATACAGGGTTGAGGTTGATTCCAAAATATATATAGTTTGAGTTGTGATCAATACTGAGATACGTATACACAGGGTCGTGGATTGATTCAAGATAATATTTATCGATTTATTTCTGTACATCTAACTGTGGACAACTAGTTGTAGGTTACTAACGAGGACAGCTGACTTAATAAACTTAAAACATCAAAATATATTAAAAGTGTTGTAAATATATTTTGAACATACTTTGATATATATGTATATATTGTTATAGGTTCGTGAATCAACCAGTGGCCAAGTCTTATTTCCCGACGAAGTAAAAATCTGTGAAAGTGAGTTATAGTCCCACTTTTAAAATCTAATATTTTTGGGATGAGAATACATGCAGGTTTTATAAATGATTTACAAAATAGACACAAGTACGTGAAACTGCATTCTATGGTTGAATTATCGAAATCGAATATGCCCCTTTTTATTAAGTCTGGTAATTTAAGAATTAGGGAACAGACACCCTAATTGACGCGAATCCTAAAGATAGATCTATTAAGCCTAACAAACCCCATCCAAAGTACCGGATGCTTTAGTACTTCGAAATTTATATCATACCCGAAGGGTGTCCCGGAATGATGGGGATATTCTTATATATGCATCTTGTTAATGTCGGTTACCAGGTGTTCACCATATGAATGATTTTTATCTCTATGTATGGGATGTGTATTGAAATATGAAATCTTGTGGTCTATTATTATGATTTGATATATATAGGTTAAACCTATAACTCACCAACATTTTTGTTGACGTTTTAAGCATGTTTATTCTCAGGTGATTATTAAGAGCTTCCGCTGTCGCATACTTAAATAAGGACGAGATTTGGAGTCCATGCTTGTATGATATTGTGTAAAAACTGCATTCAAGAAACTTATTTTGTTGTAACATAATTATATTGTAAACCATTATGTAATGGTCGTGTGTAAACAGGATATTTTAGATTATCATTATTTGATAATCGACGTAAAGCTTTTTAAACCTTTATTGATGAAATAAAGGTTATGGTTTGTTTTAAAATGAATGCAGTCTTTGAAAAACGTCTCATATAGAGGTCAAAACCTCGCAACGAAATCAATTAATATGGAACGTTTTTAATCAATAAGAACGGGACATTTCAGTTGGTATCTGAGCGTTAGTCTTAGAGAACCAGAATTTTGCATTAGTGTGTCTTATCGAGTTTGTTAGGATGCATTAGTGAGTCTGGACTTCGACCGTGTTTACTTGAAAAATGATTGCTTAACAAATTTTGTTGGAAACTATATATTTTTAACATGTGAATATTATGTGATATATTAATCTCTTAACGCGTTTGATATTATGTGATAGATGTCTACCTCTAGAACAAGTCCCATTGACTCACCTAATAATAATGAAGAGTCAAATGTAAATTGGAATGATTCGTGGACTGATTCACAAGTTCCCGAAGAGGAACCGAAAGAAGAGTCGGAACCGGAAGAAGAATCGGAACTGGAAGAAGAATCGGAACCGGATGAAGAAATAGAACCGGTGGGGGAAATAATAAAACGGTTAAGTAAAAGAAAATCCTCAACCAACCGACCAAGGTTAATTATGGTCAATGGTGTTTCCGCCAAGGAATCGGATTCCGACGAGAATTCCGATGATGTTATAGAAATTACCCCAACTGAATTTAAAAAGGCAAAAGAAAATAATAAGGGAAAGGGCATAAAAATAGAGAAATCTAATTCCAACCCCGATGAGCTTTATATGTATCGTCAACCCCCGAAGCCCTTAAGTTGTAACAATGACCAGGGAACCTCTAAACCACCAGGTTTTTCTAAACCAATGTGGAAAATGACGGTTCGTATTAGGGGAACATCATATATCCCTAGAAACTTGGCAAAACGAACAAAAACCGAAGAAGAAGAAACAAGCAAGTCGGAATAAGATAGTTGTATTCGTGTGGTGTAATATATGTAATATAGTGTGCTTATGCTTTATGATATATGTAAAAATTGCTTGTATTAATAAGTATTTTTTTATGAATCTAACTCTTGTCTATTTTACAGTATAAAAACACAAAATGGATAGACAACCCAATATTTTAAGAGACCTACCCGGAGACATGATTGATGAAATCTTGTCTAGAGTCGGTCAGAATTCTTCGGTACAACTATTTAAGGCGAGATCAGTTTGTAAGACATTCGAAGAACGTTCCAAGAATGCCTTGGTTTATAAAAGGCTTTCGTTCGAAAGATGGGGGATATCACATTGGGAAATCCATAAGTTACGAAGTGTTTACTTTGACGCATATATTGCGGGGAACCCAAATGCTATTTTACGCAATGGGTTAAGAAATTATTTTGACTCAATATATCTGAATATTAGACTTCGTGATTTAGAAAAAGTGGCTAACATGCAACATAAAGAAGCATGTTATGCTTACGGATTAGTAATGTTCGCTTCTCACCAAAGTGAGAACAAGAACATCGGGCTACAACTATTAAACAAAACGTTCCCACAAGTGACGGAGTCGGTAATTGGGGTAAGAAATGAGGTTTTTAGATTGTTACGGGACTGTTGGACATTACGTAACCCTCGTCCCTTTGACGACATTACAACACGCTGTCTTATCAACGGCCATAACGGTTATGTTCCACAAGACCAAGGATGGGAAGTAATCCTAGTAAAACCAGAATGCATGACTTGTTTCTGGACGTATGAATTACGTGTCTTTATTGCCTTTGCTGAACGAATTGTGTACTAGCTAGAATTATCTTCACAACCATCTTGTATCAAATTTATTGTGTGCTATATTTCATGCTATATGTAAAATAAGCGGTATTGTAAGTTTGTAAAATATTGTGTAAAAGTTTGAACGCGAAATATTATTATAATCAGTTTTTCATATAGAATTGTAGTAGTTGAATTGTATATTAGCTACTAAGTATGAACTTAACGGGTAGGTACTACCCGAATTTAAACTTATAAAACGCTAATATGAAGAAAAAGCTTTTATAAATGAGTTCATATTATGCTACGAAATACTATTAACTACTCTTAATATTCTGTATGATTAACTTGTTCCATTTGACTATTTTGAAGGAAATGGCACCGACTACTCGACACACCGTGAATATGAATGAAGAGGAATTCCGTACTTTTCTAGCTTCAAACATAGCCGCAGTACAGGCTGCGCTACATACCAACAATAACCTTGGATCTAGCAGTACAGGAAATCGTGTAGGATGCACCTACAAAGAATTCACTGCCTGCAAACCTTTGGAATTTGATGGAACGGAAGGACCGATCGGATTGAAACGGTGGACCGAGAAGGTCGAATCGGTGTTTGCCATAAGTAAGTGTACTGAAGAGGACAAAGTGAAGTACGCTACGCATACCTTCACAGGTTCTGCTTTAACATGGTGGAATACCTATCTAGAGCAAGTGGGACAAGACGATGCGTACGCACTACCGTGGTCAGCATTCAAGCACTTGATGAACGAGAAGTACCGTCCCAGAACCGAGGTCAATAAGCTCAAGACAGAACTTAGAGGATTACGAACCCAAGGATTTGATATTACCACGTATGAAAGACGATTCACAGAATTGTGCCTATTGTGTCCGGGAGCATTCGAAGATGAGGAAGAGAAGATCGACGCGTTTGTGAAAGGATTACCGGAAAGAATCCAAGAAGATATAAGTTCACACGAGCCCGCCTCCATACAACAGGCATGTAGAATGGCTCACAAACTAGTGAACCAGATTGAAGAAAGAATTAAAGAATAGACTGCTGAAGAGGCCAATGTGAAGCAAGTTAAAAGAAAGTGGGAGGAAAACGATGATAAGAATCACCAATACAACAACAACAGCAATTACAACAATAATCACAACAATTATCCCAACAATCGCAACATCAATCGCAACTACAACAAACGGCCCAACAACAACAACAACAACAACAACAACAACAGCAACTACAACAATCATCCCAACAACAATAATAACCGCAACAACAACAACAATCAGAAGCAGCTATGCCAAAGGTGTGAAAAGTATCACTCGGGGTTCTGCACCAAATTTTGCAACAAGTGTAAAAGAAATGGTCATAGCGCGGCGAAGTGTGAGGTCTACGGACCAGGGGTTAATAGAACGAAAGGAACAAATGGTGTCGGAACGAGTAATGGCGGAGCAAGTAGTGTCAGAGCAAGTTATGCCAATGTAGTTTGTTATAAATGTGGAAAACCAGGCCACATTATTAGAAATTGCCCGAACCAGGAGAACACGAATGGACAAGGCCGCGGAAGAGTTTTCAATATTAATGCGACAGAGGCACAGGAAGACCCGGAGATTGTTACGGGTACGTTTCTTATTGACAATAAATCTGCTTACGTTTTATTTGATTCGGGTGTGGATAGAAGCTATATGAGTAGAGATTTTTGTGCTAAATTAAGTTGTCCATTGACGCCTTTGGATAGTAAATTTTTACTCGAATTAGCAAATGGTAAATTAATTTCAGCAGATAATATATGTCGGAATCGAGAAATTAAACTGGTTAGCGAAACATTTAAGATTGATTTGATACCAGTAGAGTTAGGGAGTTTTGATGTGATAATCGGTATGGACTGGTTGAAAGAAGTGAAAGCAGAGATCGTTTGTTACAAAAATGCAATTCACATTATACGAGAAAAAGGAAAACCCTTAATGGTGTACGGAGAAAAGGGCAACACGAAGCTACATCTTATTAGTAATTTGAAGGCATAAAAACTAATAAGAAAAGGTTGCTATGTTGTTCTAGCACACGTCGAGAAAGTACAAACTGAAAAAAAAAGAGCATCAATGATGTTCCCATTGCAAAAGAATTTCTCAATGTATTTTCGAAAGAATTACCGGGATTACCCCCACATCGATCCGTTGAATTTCAAATAGATCTTGTACCAGGAGCTGCACCAATAGATCGTGCTCCTTACAGACTCGCACCCAGCGAGATGAAAGAACTGCAAAGCCAATTACAAGAACTTTTAGAGCGTGGTTTCATTCGACCAAGCACATCACCGTGGGGAGCTCCTGTTTTGTTTGTCAAGAAGAAAGATGGTACATTCAGGTTGTGTATCGACTACCGAGAGTTGAACAAACTTACCATCAAGAACCGCTACCCACTACCGAGAATCGAGGACTTATTTGATCAACTACAAGGCTCGTCTGTTTATTCAAAGATTGACTTACGTTCTGGGTATCATCAAATGCGGGTGAAAGAAGATGATATTCCAAAGACTGCTTTCAGAACACGTTACGGTCATTACGAGTTTATGGTTATGCCGTTTGGTTTAACTAATGCACCAGCTGTGTTCATGGACCTTATGAACCGAGTGTGTGGACCATACCTTGACAAGTTTGTCATTGTTTTCATTGATGACATACTTATTTACTCAAAGAATGACCAAGAACACGGTGAACATTTGAGAAAGGTGTTAGAAGTATTGAGGAAGGAAGAATTGTACGCTAAGTTTTCAAAGTGTGCATTTTGGTTGGAAGAAGTTCAATTTCTCGGTCACATAGTGAAGAAAGAAGGTATTAAGGTGGATCCGGCAAAGATAGAAACTGTTGAAAAGTGGGAAACCCCAAAAACTCCGAAACACATACGCCAGTTTTTAGGACTAGCTGGTTACTACAGAAGGTTCATCCAAGACTTTTCCAGAATAGCAAAACCCTTGACTGCATTAACGCATAAAGGGAAGAAATTTGAATGGAATGATGAACAAGAGAAAGCGTTTCAGTTATTGAAGAAAAAGCTAACAACGGCACCTATATTGTCATTGCCTGAAGGGAATGATGATTTTATGATTTATTGTGACGCATCAAAGCAAGGTCTCGGTTGTGTATTAATGCAACGAACGAAGGTGATTGCTTATGCGTCTAGACAATTGAAGATTCACGAACAAAATTATACGACGCATGATTTGGAATTAGGCGCGGTTGTTTTTGCATTAAAGACTTGGAGGCACTACTTATATGGGGTCAAAAGTATTATATATACCGACCACAAAAGTCTTCAACACATATTTAATCAGAAACAACTGAATATGAGGCAGCGTAGGTGGATTGAATTGTTGAATGATTACGACTTTGAGATTCGTTACCACCCGGGGAAGGCAAATGTGGTAGCCGATGCCTTGAGCAGGAAGGACAGAGAACCCATTCGAGTAAAATCTATGAATATAATGATTCATAATAACCTTACTACTCAAATAAAGGAGGCGCAACAAGGAGTTTTAAAAGAGGGAAATTTAAAGGATGAAATACCCAAAGGATCGGAGAAGCATCTTAATATTCGGGAAGACGGAACCCGGTATAGGGCTGAAAGGATTTGGGTACCAAAATTTGGAGATATGAGAGAAATAGTACTTAGAGAAGCTCATAAAACCAGATACTCAATACATCCTGGAACGGGGAAGATGTACAAGGATCTCAAGAAACATTTTTGGTGGCCGGGTATGAAAGCCGATGTTGCTAAATACGTAGGAGAATTTTTGACGTGTTCTAAGGTCAAAGCTGAGCATCAGAAACCATCAGGTCTACTTCAACAACCCGAAATCCCGGAATAGAAATGGGAAAACATTACCATGGATTTCATCACTAAATTGCCAAGGACTGCAAGTGGTTTTGATACTATTTGGGTAATAGTTGATCGTCTCACCAAATCATCACACTTCCTGCCAATAAGAGAAGATGACAAGATGGAGAAGTTAGCACGACTGTATTTGAAGGAAGTCGTCTCCAGACATGGAATACCAATCTCTATTATCTCTGATAGAGATGGCAGATTTATTTCAAGATTCTGGCAGACATTACAGCAAGCATTAGGAACTCGTCTAGACATGAGTACTGCCTATTATCCACAAACTGATGGGCAGAGCGAAAGGACGATACAAACGCTTGAAGACATGCTACGAGCATGTGTTATTGATTTAGGAAACAGTTGGAATTGACATCTAATGTTAGCAGAATTTTTCTACAACAACAGCTACCATTCAAGCATTGAGATGGCGCCGTTTGAAGAACTTTATGGTAGAAAGTGCAGGTCTCGATTTGTTGGAGTGAAGTGGGGGATAGACAGATTACGGGTCCGGAGATTATACAAGAAACTACCGAGAAGATCATCCAAATTCAACAACGGTTGAAAACCGCCCAAAGTCGACAAAAGAGCTACGCTGACATTAAAAGAAAAGATATAGAATTTGAAATTGGAGAGATGGTCATGCTTAAAGTTGCACCTTGGAAAGGTGTTGTTCGATTTGGTAAACGAGGGAAATTAAATCCAAGGTATATTGGACCATTCAAGATTATTGATCGTGTCGGACCAGTAGCTTACCGACTTGAGTTACCTCAACAACTCGCGGCTGTACATAACACTTTCCACGTCTCGAATTTGAAGAAATGTTTTGCTAAAAAAGATCTCACTATTCCGTTAGATGAAATCCAAATCAACGAAAAACTCCAATTCATCGAAGAACCCGTCGAAATAATGGATCGTGAGGTTAAAAGACTTAAGCAAAACAAGATACCAATTGTTAAGGTTCGATGGAATGCTCGTAGAGGACCCGAGTTCACCTGGGAGCGTGAAGATCAGATGAAGAAGAAATACCCGCATCTATTTCCAGAAGATTCGTCAACACCTTCAACAACTTAAAATTTCGGGACGAAATTTATTTAACGGGTAGGTACTGTAGTGACCCGAACTTTTCCATGTTTATATATATTAATTGAGATTGATATTTACATGATTAAATGTTTCCAACATGTTAAGCAATCAAACTTGTTAAGACTTGATTAATTGAAATATGTTTCATATAGACAATTGACCACCCAAGTTGACCGGTGATTCACGAACGTTAAAACTTGTAAAAACTATATGATGACATATATATGGATATATATATATAGTTTACATGATACTATGATAAGTAAACATATCATTAAGTATATTAACAATGAACTACATATGTAAAAACAAGACTACTAACTTAATGATTTTTAAACGAGACATATATGTAACGATTATCGTTGTAAAGACATTTAATGTATATATATATATCATATTAAGAGATATTCATACATGATAATATCATGATAATATAATAATTTAAAATCTCATTTGATATTATAAACATTGGGTTAACAACATTTAACAAGATCGTTAACCTAAAGGTTTCAAAACAACACTTACATGTAACGACTAACGATGACTTAACGACTCAGTTAAAATGTATATACATGTAGTGTTTTAATATGTATTTATACACTTTTGAAAGACTTCAATACAATCATCAAAATACTTCTACTTAACAAAAATTCTTACAATTACATCCTCGTTCAGTTTCATCAACAATTCTACTCGTATGCACCCGTATTCGTACTCGTACAATACACAGCTTTTAGATGTATGTACTATTGGTATATACACTCCAATGATCAGCTCTTAGCAGCCCATGTGAGTCACCTAACACATGTTGGAACCATCATTTGGCAACTAGCATGAAATATCTCATAAAATTACAAAAATATGAGTAATCATTCATGACTTATTTACATGAAAACAAAATTACATATCCTTTATATCTAATCCATACACCAACGACCAAAAACACCTATAAACACTTTCATTCTTCAATTTTATTCATCTAATTGATCTCTCTCAAGTTCTATCTTCAAGTTCTAAGTGTTCTTCATAAATTCTACAAGTTCTAGTTACATAAAATCAAGAATACTTTCAAGTTTGCTAGCTCACTTCTAATCTTGTAAGGTGATCATCCAACCTCAAGAAATCTTTGTTTCTTACAGTAGGTTATCATTCTAATACAAGGTAATAATCATATTCAAACTTTGGTTCAATTTCTATAACTATAACAATCTTATTTCAAGTGATGATCTTACTTGAACTTGTTTTCGTGTGATGATTCTGCTTCAAGAACTTCGAGCCATCCAAGGATCCGTTGAAGCTAGATCCATTTTTTTCTTTTCCAGTAGGTTTATCCAAGGAACTTAAGGTAGTAATGATGTTCATAACATCATTCGATTCATACATATAAAGCTATCTTATTCGAAGGTTTAAACTTGTAATCACTAGAACATAGTTTAGTTAATTCTAAACTTGTTCGTAAACAAAAGTTAATCCTTCTAACTTGACTTTTAAAATCAACTAAACACATGTTCTATATCTATATGATATGCTAACTTAATGATTTAAAACCTGGAAACACGAAAAACACCGTAAAACCGGATTTACGCCGTCGTAGTAACACCGCGGGCTGTTTTGGGTTAGTTAATTAAAAACTATGATAAACTTTGATTTAAAAGTTGTTATTCTGAGAAAATGATTTTTATTATGAACATGAAACTATATCCAAAAATTATGGTTAAACTCAAAGTGGAAGTATGTTTTCTAAAATGGTCATCTAGACGTCGTTCTTTCGACTGAAATGACTACCTTTACAAAAATGACTTGTAACTTATTTTTCCGACTATAAACCTATACTTTTTCTGTTTAGATTCATAAAATAGAGTTCAATATGAAACCATAGCAATTTGATTCACTCAAAACGGATTTAAAATGAAGAAGTTATGGGTAAAACAAGATTGGATAATTTTTCTCATTTTAGCTACGTGAAAATTGGTAACAAATCTATTCCAACCATAACTTAATCAACTTGTATTGTATATTATGTAATCTTGAGATACCATAGACACGTATACAATATTTCGACCTATCATGTCGACACATCTATATATATTTCAGAACAACCATAGACACTCTATATGTGAATGTTGGAGTTAGCTATAGAGCGTTGAGGTTGATTCCAAAATATATATAGTTTGATTGTGATCAATACGAGATATGTATACACTGGGTCGTGGATTGATTCAAGATAATATTTATCGATTTATTTCTGTACATCTAACTATGGACAACTAGTTGTAGGTTACTAACGAGGATAGCTGACTTAATAAACTTAAAACATCAAAATATATTAAAAGTGTTGTAAATATATTTTGAACATACTTTGATATATATGTATATATTGTTATAGGTTCATGAATCAACCAGTGGCCAAGTCTTATTTCCCGACGAAGTAAAAATCTGTGAAAGTGAGTTATAGTCCCACTTTTAAAATCTAATATTTTTGGGATGAGAATACATGCAGGTTTTATAAATGATTTACAAAATAGACACAAGTACGTGAAACTACATTCTATAGTTGAATTATCGAAATCGAATATGCCCCTTTTTATTAAGTCTGGTAATCTAAGAATTAGGGAACAGACACCCTAATTGACGCGAATCCTAAAGATAGATCTATTGGGCCTAACAAACCCCATCCGAAGTACCGGATGCTTTAGTACTTCGAAATTTATATCATATCCGAAGGGTGTCCCGGAATGATGGGGATATTCTTATATATGCATCTTGTTAATGTCGGTTACCAGGTGTTCACCATATGAATAATTTTTATCTCTATGTATGGGATGTGTATTGAAATATGAAATCTTGTGGTCTATTATTATGATTTGATATATATAGGTTAAACCTATAACTCACCAACATTTTTGTTGACGTTTTAAGCATGTTTATTCTCAGGTGATTATTAAGAGCTTCCGCTGTCGCATACTTAAATAAGGACGAGATTTGGAGTCCATGCTTGTATGATATTGTGTAAAAACTGCATTCAAGAAATTTATTTTGTTGTAACATAATTATATTGTAAACCATTATGTAATGGTCGTGTGTAAACAGGATATTTTAGATTATCATTATTTGATAATCTACGTAAAGCTTTTTAAACCTTTATTGATGAAATAAAGGTTATGGTTTGTTTTAAAATGAATGCAGTCTTTGAAAAACGTCTCATATAGAGGTCAAAACCTCGCAACGAAATCAATTAATATGAAACGTTTTTAATAAATAAGAACGGGACATTTCAAACTCAACGTCTTCGTCTTGATCTTCGTTGGCTTGTTTGCTCCTTGTAGTCATTCTAAGAAATGAACTCGGTTAGGAACACAACATGAATAACTTACACACACCACCACGATCAATCGTTCACAAACATATAATATGCCACAGTTCGTACATCCCATCTAGTTCAACACTTGTTGTACATCACTTGCATGACTTGGCTTGCAACCGTAATAATGGTCGCGAAGCATTATTACGCTCACACGCCATGCCGAGCTCATGAATACAACAACTATCTCGCTAGATATTCAACGCAAACAACACGATTAATAACAACATAATCAATACATAGCTAGTTCACCCATTCTCTAAGGCACTAACTAAATCCCAAACCGACCCGCAATCCTACAAGTCCCGCATAATAGCACACATAAAAGTCTAAGTCTAGGCGCCTATCTCAAGTCACCTAAATCCCTTAGACCATGCTCTGATACCACTTGTAACAACCCAACCCGATAACCGACCAAAAACAGTCCCAAAAAAAATTTAAACTGCTGCTCAGGTGTGGTGCGCGGCGTGCTCCACTGAAAGTGCGCGGCGCGCACAAGGCGTTCCAGGCTCTGATCAAACTGTTTTTAACTCGTAAAAAGATGGACCACTTCCCGACATATTTAGACCGAACGCTTTTCACGGCAAACTTATATATGTAAAACTAACACGAATTAAAAATAAAACGATGTTTTACAAGCGGGGCCCACACGACCCAAAATACAAGTTTAATACAAGTTTAGAGTTTCGACCACCAAAAAGTTTAAGTTCCAAACTACACAATGAGCATGGCGTTTGGGATTAAACTACCCAACTAGGTAAGCTAATGCTTAGTGAATGCAATACTTATACATATACATATGTAATTCACCTACATGCATCCACCTACAAAACCATTACATACAACGAACAAACGAGTTAGCATCAACAAACACACGACTAGCAACAACGTTATTATATAATTCAACACGATAATATACTAAACATAAAAGGGCATAAACACGCTAACTGTTCACCGCTTACTACTACCGACTTGTAGCCGACCAAGATCATCGAGTCTCACTCGTAACATGTCACTGACTTGTGACTCGTCATATGGTGTCACCGACTTGTGAATCACCATGTAGCATCACCGACTTGTGAAGCCCCACCCAGTGTCACCGACTTGTGATCACTAAGAAATGTCACCGACTTGTGACTCATCATAAGGTGTCACCGACTTGTGAATCACCACTATTACTTATGGGTCACCGCCTCGTGAACGCCATGTGGCATCACCGACTTGTGAAGTACCACCAAGTGTCACCGACTTGTGAACACTATGGGGTGTCACCGACTAGTGCACCACCCGTCAATACATATGAGGTCACCGACTTGTAAACCTCCAAGAGGTGTCACCGACTCGTGAGACACCTAGCGAGATACTACCGACCCGTAGTTCTCTTCACCCGAATACCAAATAAGCCACCAACTTGTGACATAACGCCCAACACTCACGATGTGGCGCCAAAGGCCCACATCGCGTATGAGTAAATAAACCACATACATACATGTATAAATATTCCACTCACCTTGATTTCAAGTAAGGCAACTTCCGCTTGAGCTCCTAATCGTCCGATGCAAATCACCTAAGTAATTTACAACCGAATATGCTAAATACACTAGCTTATACACAAAACACCATAAGTGCAATATCGACCCATTTGCACATGCATCACTTTGACTAAGTCAAAACTTGCCCAAAACACCCATAATCAAAATTAACTAATGATTATGTTCAAACACCCCCTTATGCTCAAGGTTCAACATCAAAACACTTACTTGCATCATTAGGACACAAAAATCCATTTTGACCCAAACTCAAGTCAACACCCATTTGCAAGTTTACACTTCTAATCACTTATAATCTTAATTAACTAGTGATTCCAACAACCAAACATGATTAACAACTAATCATCTTCATTAACAAACCCAAACCAACTAACAATGGTTATTAACACCATTTACTAGCTCAAACATCCAATTAACAACTAATGGGTTTATTTCAAGAACACCCATTTCAAAACCTCAATTATGAACACTAAATCAAACTATGAAAACTCGGAGTTAGAGCTTACCAATACCACCACAACGTAGCCGTGAACAAGGTGAACAACTTTAACACTTGCAACTTCGTTTGATTCAAGCTCCTTCTTCCCCAAATGAAGCTTTCTCTCTCTAAGCTCTATTTCTCACTCTAGGGTTTGAGAGTGTGTGGAAGAGATGAAGATAAGATTGTGGACTTGAAAGAGTCCACCAATTTGCCTTTGTGGCCTAAAACCGACCCTCAAGTGAAAAGACCATAATGCCCTTCATTAAACTCAAAACAGAAAAACTGGGGTTCTGTCGCAGGGACAGTGCGCGGCGCGCACCATTACCCCTGCGCGGCGCGCACGAAGGGCTGAACAGGTTCTGTCTTCGGTTTACTCACACAATTTTCCCCACACTTCATGCACTCTAATACACTTCTGTAAAATAAATAATCGGGTCTTACAGAAGAACTCGTCGAAATAATGGATCGTGAGGTTAAGAGACTTAAGCAAAACAAGATACCGATTGTTAAGGTTCGACGAAATGCTCGTAGAGGACCCGAGTTCACCTGGGAGCGTGAAGATCAGATGAAGAATAAATACCCGCATCTATTTCCAGAAGACTCGTCAACACCTTCAACAGCTTAAAATTTCGGGACAAAATTTATTTAACGGGTAGGTACTGTAGTGACCCGAACTTTTCCATGTTTATATATATTAATTGAGATTGATATTTACATGACTAAATGTTTCCAATATGTTAAGCAATCAAACTTGTTAAGACTTGATTAAATGAAATAAGTTTCATATAGACAATTGATCACCCAAGTTGACCGGCGATTCACGAACGTTACAAAATTGTAAAAACTACATGTTGTGGTATATATAGACATATATATATGGTTTACATGAGATTATGATGAGTAAGTATCTCACTAAGTATATTAACAATGTGTGATATACATAATAAATGAGATTACTAGGTTAAGAAACTCGAAATGATATATATAACGATTATCGTTATGATAACGTCTACTAAATATATATGTATCATATTAAGATATTGATACACTATATTTAACATGATAAAATGATATTTAAGTATATCATTAAGTGTGTTAACAATGAACTACATATGTAAAAACAAGACTACTAACTCAAGAATTACGAAACGAGACTTATATATAACGATTATCGTTGAAACGATATTTTAATGTATATATCATATTAAGAGATATTCATACATCATAATATCATGATAATATAATAATTTAACATCTCATTTGATATAATAAACATTGGGTTAACAATATTAATTGAGATCTTTAACTTAAAGGTTTCAAAACAACACTTACATGTAACGACTAACGAAGACTTAACGACTCCATTAGAATGTATATACATGTTGTGTTTTGATATGTATTCTTACACTTTTGAAAGACTTCAAGACACATATCAAAGTACTTCTACTTAACAAAAATTCTTACAATTACATCCTCGTTCAGTTTCATCAATAATTCTACTCGTATGCACCCGTATTCATACTCGTACAATACACAGCTTTTAGATGTATGTACTATTGGTATATACACTCCAATGATCAGCTCTTAGCAGTCTATATGAGTCACCTAACACATGTGGGAACCATCATTTGGCAACTAGCATGAAATATCTCATAAAATTACAAAAATATTAGTAATCATTCATGACTTATTTACATGAAAACAAAATTACATATCCTTTATATCTAATCCATATACCAACAACCAAAAACACCTACAAACACTTTCATTCTTCAATTTTCTTCATCTAATTGATCTCTCTCAAGTTCCATCTTCAAGTTCTAAGTGTTCTTCATAAATTTCATAAGTATAGTTTCATAAAAATCAAGAATACTTCCAAGTTTGCAAGTCTACTTCCAAGCTTTCTAATCCATTCCAAGTAATCATCTAAGATCAAGGAACCTTTGTTATTTATAGTAGGTTATCTTTCTAATTCAAGGTAATATTCATATTCAAACTTTGATTCAATTTCTACAACTATAACAATCTTATTTCGAGTGAAAATCTTACTTGAACTGTTTTCGTGTCATGATTCTGCTTCAAGAACTTTCAAGCCATCCAAGGATCCTTTGAAGCTAGATCCATTTTTTTCATTTCCAGTAGTTTTATCCAGAAAACTTGAGGTAGTAATGATGTTCATAACATCATTCGATTCATACATATAAAGCTATCTTATTCGAAGGTTTAAACTTGTAATCACTAGAACATAGTTTAGTTAATTCTAAACTTGTTCGCAAACAAAAGTTAATCCTTCTAACTTGACTTTTAAAATCAACTAAACACATGTTCTATATCTATATGATATGCTAACTTAATGATTTAAAACCTGGAAACACGATGAACACCATAAAATCGGATATACGCCGTCGTAGTGAAACCGGGGGCAGTTTTGGTTTGAATAATTAAAAACTATGATAAAATTTGATTTAAAAGTTGTTATTCTGGGAAAATGATTTTTCATATGAACATGAAACTATATCCAAAAATCTTGGTTAAACTCAAAGTGAAAGTATGTTTTTCAAAATGGTCATCAAGATGTCGTTCTTTCGACGGAAATGACTACCTCTTTAGTAATTGACATGTAACTTAAATTTCTGACTATAAAACTATACTTTTTCTATTTGGATTCTTAAATTAGAGTTCAATATGAAACCATAGCAATTTGATTCACTCAAAACAGATTTAAAATGAAGAAGTTATGGGTAAAACAAGATTGGATATTTTTGATCTTTTTAGCTACGGGAAATGTTTAACAAATCTATACAAATCATATCCTAGCTAACTTATATTGTATTATACAAGTATTCTAATATATTATGTAATCTTGGGATACCATAGACACGTATACAAATGTTTTGACATATCATATTGTAACGATCGCTCCAAATCCATATGGACAATACGTCATTCATTGATTTCATTGCGAGGTATTTGACCTCTATATGATACGTTTTGTAAACATTGAATTCTTTTGAAAAGGCACACCATAAATGAATATTTAAATCAAAGGTTTTTGAAATCTGATAATTTCTACTTATAGACAATCACTGTAAATAATAGTTTACAATAGTACTTCCGTTGACAATGCAGTCAAAATAAGATACATGGTGATGATTTGGTGAATGCAACGTTTCCTTGAAAAATATGCCATGTATGACTCCATGCACATAGCTTGTCTAGCATATAAGCAAATAGCGGAAGACTTCTAGGGAACCTGAGAATAAACATGCTAACAAGTGTCAACACAAAGGTTGGTGAGTTCATAGTTTTAGTGTTTCGCATAATCTGTATATAAAAGTGGATCACAAGATTTCAGTTGTTTCATCCAGAAACGTTTATCAATAGATTATATAAAAGTGGATCACAAGATTTCAGTTGTTTCATCCAGAAACGTTTATCAAAATATTCTACGAAATTGAGCACCCTGGTAACTAAACTTTAACGTATATATAATTTGTACCCTTTGTATAATCATCTTAATAATACACGCAAACCAACGTGTACGCTTCTCAAATAGCATACGTCCGTTAAAAGGCTAGCGCTCTAGCTCGGACGGGGATGTCAAGCCCTATGGATCCATATACAATTATTCGCGCCCACCAGTCCATATCCTATGTACTGGCAGCTACTAGTTACCAAAGCTAAGGGATTTTCGGTTTAACTCAGTGTAGAATTTAGTATGTACTTGTATCCATTGTGTTTAAAATAAAGTGAATGTATTCTCAGCCCAAAAATATAGATTGCAAAAGCAATTAAAAATGGAGCAAATGAAACTCACGCATATATATATTGTAAATCAGTTAATAAAGGATTTGCATGTATTCTCAGCCCAAAAATGTAGAGAGTAAAAGGGATCATATGAAACTCACCTTAGCAGCACATAAAGTTGTTCATCGTAATGTGACCGAAACTCGAAATATCAAATAATCGTAGATCTCAACGTATCAATATTGAGATTCAATATTATAGGAAAGTACGTAGACATAACGGAGATGATAAACACTAGGTTTGACTCGCGAATATACCCCCGAACATTTCCCATAACCGCCTTGGCAATAACCCATAATTTCCTTAACTCTATCCCGCTTGAAAATCATTTTAAAAGTGACACGCTCATGACTTCGTCGTAGTATTTTATGTATAATACTAATAATAATAAGATTAATAATAATAATAATAATCTTAATAATAATAATAATAATAATAATAATAATAATAATAATAATAATAATAATAATAATAATAATAATAATAATAATAATAATAATAATAATAATAATAATAATAATAATAAATATTTACGGAGTAAAATGAATATATAAGTGTGTAAAACTGAGCTGAAATCGATCGAATTTATAGAGAGTGCCTGACCCAGACTGCCATGCGATCGCATGGCCTTCATGACCATTTCCCATGCGATCGCATGGGAAGATTCTCCAGCTCACAACTTGTTTGTAATCTAGTTCGTTGACATAATAAAATATAAATATAATATATATAATTTAAATAATTAATTATATAATATATTATATTTACGTGTATAATTAACTTGTAATTTTGGTACCGATGATTCGTACGTTGTCACTGGACTTATGTCCCGGTTCTGGTTTTTCGAATGTCCCTTCGTACGCTGAGAAAACTTGTAATTTACATTTTGGGACACGTACCTTTCTCAAAATATAATCTTAAATTATCCCTAAATTATATCACTCAAAGTGTATCTTAAACTTTCGAGTGTTTTGGTCATTTACTTCTATAAATTATTGTCTCGTAGTATATACATATACATATATACATTTTCATTTTTAAAATAGTGTTTTACTGTAGCAATTCACTGTAGCAAAGTAAATTTTACTGTAGCAAATAGTGATTTTTGAAAACACTGTAGCTTTTCGGGTACTGTAGCAATTCGAAAATACTGTAGCATATTAGTGTTTTACTGGTTCATCTTAAACGTTTTAGTTAACTTATCTAAATATTAATCAGATAATCAAACCAATAAGGTTAATGCACAGTATCATTTTCATAACACTTTGTTACGTTTTCAAGTTATAGTATATGTATCTATTTACATATAATTGTTCGCGAATCGTTGAGAACAATCGAAGGGTAATTGAATAGTTCAAAATTTTGAGATTCAACTTCATGGACTTTGCTTATCGTATCGGAAACATTAAAGATTAAGTTTAAATTTGGTCAGAAATTTTAGGGTCATCACAGTACCTACCCGTTAAATAAATTTCATCCCGAAATTCGAGTGAGGTCGTCATGGCTAACAATAAAAATGTTTTCATGACGAATATGAGTTGATAAATAGAGTTTTATCATCGTTGAATAATATGAATAAAATAATCCAATTACTCGAAGCGTATGAGAGAAGTTATCGTAATAGAGTGAAATGAAGAATAGAGATTCGTCTTAACTCTTGACGTAGTATCGATTGATTTCCGAATTTTAAGGAATAGAAAATCTTCATAATCTAAATAAGATTTGATTCTTTGAAATTGCGGAAATTAGGATTTTCTTTGATTAAATGCGTAATCTACCTCTATTGCTGTGTCCGATATTTCGCTATAAATTGACCACTTCTGTTTTATTATTTTCATCACTCCTACATCTTCTTCCTCATTTCATACTTCCAAAGATTGTGAAATGCTTCATCCAGTTCTGATTCTTGATATACTTCTAACTTTCATATCTGTCATTCTTCTTTTTCATCTACCACCAGAGGAAGTTATTTTCTTCTACCACTACCTTGGGGTTATAGTATTTTTCATTCTCCCGTGTCTTTATATTGCTATACGCATTGATATACACGGTTTGTAATATATGTGTTGTTGTCAGGCTTTATATTTTCCCTTATATTTATGAGCTCCATGCTTTCGTTTTTCCTTCCCGACTTCAAGTCAAGCGAATAATGGTCCAGAATTCGTAGGTATGGAGTTTCAAATGATCATAATAAACAAAGTAAAAAGGAAAGGTAATAGCACGATTTGATTTGTCAAATTACCAGAATATCTAGAAAAGACCGAATCATCAAGAAATATATTTTCTTGATATATTTAGAGATTATATAAAATGAAAGAGTTATGTAACATGGTTTATGATGAGGGTGTGATCTGTGAACCTTTGTCACGTTCCATTAGAAACTCAACATGACTTACTGTAATATAATCACATTGATCAAGTGTCATTATATTATACTAACTCATGCTTCAGTTCCCAACATTACTTCAAAACATCCATTTTTTTTTCGAATTTTTCAGATTTTAGAAACTAAAATAGTTTCTTTTATGATGTAACACAGATAGTGCGAAGAGATGAATGATTTCTGATAAGAATAGGTATGAAGATATCTCCAGAAATATCGAGGATATTTATAATGAAAGATACGATGATATCTTAGAATTTCTAATATCAGAGGATGATGCGGAAAATTTGTCTGTGAAGGTTTAGAATAAGAAGTAAGGTTCTTACTAATGGTTTCAGCAGTCATTGAACCATTTGGATTCTTTGAAGGTAGGTTTAGTCTTTGTGATTTATCCACAGCCTCTTTCATACTTTACTCAATCCATTTTTCAATTCCAAACCTTCTCTTTTTCTCAGCTTTACCACCATACTATTCTTTATCATCAAACTTTTGATTGTTAAGGTCGTTTACAGTTTTTGCTGCTTCATCAACATTTTTCCAAAATTCGGAGAACTAGTTTCGTAGTTTGGGGTGTTTTTCGGAAACTTCACATTCGAAGTATGTAAGTCCAGGAGGTAGACGTTATATGCACACATATAACTGTTGGCGTAAACGTGCTGCAAGATTTCAAAATACTGATTGCTAATTCCCGATAGTTGGTATGGCAATTGCCATTACAAGATGTGGATGAGTACATGATACGGTTTCAATGAGTATAAGGATTTTTCGGAAGGTCAAAGATCAATGAAGTTGTTGGTAAATTTACTGCTAATGTGGTGGAACATGAAAGATTCCCCGATAACAAAAACGTATATGCCAAAGTTACAAGTCTGAAAGGTCGTTGTTGACTGGTTGAACGGTTTATAATACTGGATACTTTGAAAAGAAATTGCAAGGTTATTTTCAGTAATAACAATGCTAAAGGATCTTTCACATTTTTGAAGTCAAAGTATAGCTTTGAAAGATGTAGAGATCTAAGAATGATGTCACCCGTTAAATCTTGACTTGGATTCTGATCCGTCAATATCAGAAGATGTAATTGAATTTGTATGGAAATGATTGTATATCGCTGTGAGCATAGTTAATAATTTTTGAATCAAAGTTGAAGAATGTACAGTATAACATATTAATTGTGAACTTATATATTTCCCGGGAATTACCTACCCGTTAAAGATTTCACAAGTAATATTTTGTACAAAAGAATTTTTATTACCGTCTTTATGAAAATATATGTATGTATATTTTCTTCAGATGTAATATAGATTTGATGAGTTAATATCATATTAAGCTCATTTGGTTTTGACTTGAATTAGAAATGAATAATCTCTAAAACATTAAAGATTTAATAATCTTTACGGAGTATTTCACCAATGTAATCAATACTCAGTTTTATTGATATTTTCTCAGTGAATCATATTGGTGCTCATGGAACTCTTGCTAACTTCGCAAGGTACGAATGATGTTTTCTAGAAAGTTTTGAATACATCGAAGATGAAAGTATAAAATCAACCATATAATTGAATAATATACTTAGTTTATTATGAAATGGAATTCATTGAGTTGGAAACAGAGATTGTAGTTAACGATGGTTAAGTCATTAACGAAGGATGTACATCATAGCATATTAGTAATATGAATTAACCGAGTAGTACCTACCAGTTAAGATTCACATGTAATAACTTGGTACGAAAAGATTTATTTTGATTTCAAAATTCATATATATTAAATATACATAAAATTTCTTCAGGGGAAATGAGTTAATACTTCATCGGTTATTGTTGCTGGTATTTCCTGGTAAATACGGTGCGTATGACGTTGATGCTCGTGGAACAGATTGTGAAGTTGAGGTTTGCGATGCGGATGTTGTTACTGTAGCAAAGTAAATTTTACTGTAGCAAATAGTGATTTTTGAAAACACTGTAGCTTTTCGGGTACTGTAGCAATTCGAAAATACTGTAGCATATTAGTGTTTTACTGGTTCATCTTAAACGTTTTAGTTAACTTATCTAAATATTAATCAGATAATCAAACCAATAAGGTTAATGCACAGTATCATTTTCATAACACTTTGTTACGTTTTCAAGTTATAGTATATGTATCTATTTACATATAATTGTTCGCGAATCGTTGAGAACAATCGAAGGGTAATTGAATAGTTCAAAATTTTGAGATTCAACTTCATGAACTTTGCTTATCGTGTCGGAAACATTAAAGATTAAGTTTAAATTTGGTCAGAAATTTCAGGGTTATCACACATATCCACCCATGTATATATATTGTTTGGAACAACCATAGACACTCTATATGCAGTAATATTGGAGTTAGCTATACAGGGTTGAGGTTGATTCCAAAAATATATATACTTTGAGTTGTGATTTAGCCTGAGACGTGTATACACTGGGTCGTGAATTGATTCAAGATAATATATATATCGATTTATTTTTGTACATCTAACTGTGGACAACTAGTTGTAGGTTACTAACGAGGATAGCTGACTTAATACACTCAAATCTTTAAAACATAATAAAAATGGCTGTAATTATATTTTGATCATACTTTGATATATATGTACATATTTGTATAGGTTCGTGAATCGATCCGTGGCCAAGTCTTATTTCCGAGGAAGGAAATATCTGTGAAAGTGAGTTATAATCCCACTTTTAAAATCTAATATTTTTGGGATGAGAATACATGCAGGTTTTATAAATGATTTACATAATAGACACAAGTACGTGAAACTACATTCTATGGTTGAATTATCGAAATCGAATATGCCCCTTTTTATTAAGTCTGGTAATCTAAGAATTAGGGAACAGGCACCCTAATTGACGCGAATCCTAAAGATAGATCTATTGGGCCTAACAAACCCCATCCAAAGTACCGGATGCTTTAGTACTTCAAAATTTATATCATATCCGAAGGGTGTCTCGAAATGATGGGGATATTCTTATATATGCATCTTGTTAATGTCGGTTACCAGGTGTTCACCATATGAATGATTATTATCTCTATGTATGGGATGTGTATTGAAATATGAAATCTTGTGGTCTATTGTTACGATTTGATATATATAGGTTAAACCTATAACTCACCAACATTTTTGTTGACGTTTAAAGCATGTTTATTCTCAGGTGAATACTAAGAGCTTCTGCTGTTGCATACTAAAATAAGGACAAGATTTGGAGTCCATGCTTGTATGATATTATGTAAAAACTGTATTCAAGAAACTTATTTTTGATGTAATATATTCTTATTGTAAACCATTATGTAATGGTCGTGTGTAAACGGTATATTTTAGATTATCATTATTTGATAATCTACGTAATGCTTTTTAAACCTTTATAGATAAAATAAAGGTTATGGTTGTTTTAAAAATGAATGCAGTCTTTGAAAAACGTCTCATATAGAGGTCAAAACCTCGCGACGAAATCAATTAATATGGAACGTTTATAATCAATATGAACGGGACATTTCATCACAAAAACAAAACATTAATGAAATCACATTGTGATATTATCCTTATATACTAAAGCCCACCAAAAAATTGGTCGTTTGCTACACCAAACTCTTCAAAACGACATATTTTTTAAATCAAATGCTTACGTTTCATTTCAGGTTCTTGTTTAGCGAGCGATTGGTGATTTTGTTTCACGTTTCGCTTTTCGAGATAGATTCCCGTTCACGTGAAAGTGGGTCAACCAATCAACGATCGACCATTTCTTAGAAAAAGAAAAGGGGAGAGAAATCTCACCTTATAAGGCAGTACGAATAGGGGAGGCGAGACGCTACCACTTCTAGAATGGTTGTTTATCCTACATTTTAGCGCATATCGCTATTAATAAAAGTTTGTTGTAGAAAAAGGGTTGCTGTTGCGTTCCCATTACGCTTTCCCCGTATGTGTTTCGCATTTAAGTTTTTCATTTTCGATTCGAACCACATATATGAAAAGCAAAACGTGAAACTAAAAACTGAAACGCAAAACAGATAGTTGAAATGCGCAAGTAAAAAGTAAAAACTGAAATGCGAAACTATATATTAAAAAGTGAAACTGCGAAACTTTGAGGGAAAAAAATAAGGAGATAAAAAACGGTACAACACCTGGATCTCAGACCCAACTGATCATGACCCGGTTTGACCCAATCTAATTTGATTCTTGACCCAAGTCAAACCGTTTGTCCAGTATAATAAAATGTTACCGGACTTTATATGACGGTGATAGAATGGGGATGCAGAAAATCTAGGTAGTACACGAACCCCTCGACGCCATCACTCACTTTTTTTTTTTTTTTTTTTTTTTTTTTTGTTGCTAAAAATACGATATCTCATATAGAAACTGAAATGTTTTTTAAAAAAAAGTCAACAACCATGAGGGACAAAAGCGGGGGACGGGACAAGGCTCGTACCTAAAAAACTACATAGAAAAATCAAGATTGATTGAGTATATATAACCGATCCTCGCCCAACAAAACCTAGAACACCAAAGAAACCGAGCCTAGCACAACAAAGGAACAAAACGAACCCAAATACAAGACACCAAACAATTAAGCCAAATATCACAACAAACGACACTATAAAATAATAGTCTATGGTACAACTTTTTTGAAGTTACCGTTGATCGGCTCTGGTCCAATCCTCCATCCAGTTCTCGAACTTAAAAGAGAGGACACGGGAGTACCACTCACACTTGTTCCCTGCTAGCCAAAACTGATATTATTAGTAGTTTTGGGATGGAGGTCCATCTGGATCCAAATTACAATTGGGACCGATCTCAATGCAACAAGTAGTCGAAATAGGATAAAATAAAGAGGCTAGTAATATAACACGCAATGACATTTATGTATATTATACAACAACAACAAAATCCAATACCATCTAGGTGGTGTATGAGGGAGCTGAGATGTAGACAATCTTTCCCCTATCCGAGAATAAAGACAAGTCATTTCTCTACCCAGAGTAAAACAAAGTAGAGAAAGTCATCTCTCTCTCTATTCGACGGATAGAGAGATTGCTTCTTTTTTTATTTAAGAATAAAATAGAATTTATGTATATTATCCGGTGTTGTAAAAGTCGGCTGACTTGGCCGACGCGTCGGCCGATGCGTCGGCCGATGCGTCGTTTTTTTGGATTCTCCGTCCCGTTTTTTCTGAAAACGACTCAAAAGACGGTCAAAGCTAAAAATTCGGTCAAAGTCTGTCAAAGACGGTCAAAGTTGGTCAAAAACGGTCAAAATCGGTCAAATTTTCGTCAAGATGTGATATGCTTTAAATTTAGGGTTTGTTTTCATTTTTTGGGCCGCTCTTTTTTCTGTGTCCTTATTGATTATGTACTCGGTAACATTAATTGAGTTTGAAATTTGATTGTATTTAAATTCAAGTTCTTAGTTAAGAAATTTATGGTACAGAATCAACTATTTTATACATATATAAATATATATTTAAGAAATTATTACTAAAGTCAACGTTGGTCAACGACCGATGCGTTCCCGACGCGTCCCCGACTCGGCCAACGCGTCCTTTTTAGGTCTCGACCGATGCGTCCCGACTCGCGACTTTTACAACCTTGATATTATCTATTATCAATATATCTATCGATCGATCTATCTATCTATCTATCTATCTACAAGTATATAAAGCAAAGCACAACAATTCAGCAATTAACATTTTATCCTATGTTTCTCAAATTATTAACCCTTATATACTAAATGACTAAATGTGATGTGAGTTTGTGTAGTTTTAGTTATATTACAATGTAGCTTTGAGTTTACTAAATGTGATGTGAGTTTGTGTAGTTTTAGTTATATTACAATGTAGCATTGAGTTTACGTTCACATTATAAATGGTCCTTCAACTTTGCGTATATTTACACAACGATCCCTCAAGTTTACACTTTCCCAGGGGTTAAAGGTGTAAATATATAATTTAATTAAAATAAAATAAATTAATTCCACCCGAATTTATAAAGGGCCCTATCTTCTCGCTCGGTGCGAGTTAAATTTTTCCGAGACCACCGTTCAATTACGAAAAATCTTACAAACCCAACGGGACTAACTATACGCGAAACGGACAATTTTTAAAAAAACACTAAACACAACGACACCCCGTATCTTCCCGCTCACCACGAGTTAAATATTTTCGACGGCAGCGTCAGACTCGAAATAATTTTAAGAACAAAACGAAACTAACCACGTTCAAAACGGACACTTTTTAAAAAACGCTAAACACAACGACATCCCGTATCTTTCTGCTCGCCGCGAGTTAAATTTTTGCGACAACACCGTTACACTCGAAAAAATTTATTAAACAAAACAAAACTAACTACGTTCGAAACGGATACTTTTTAAAAAACGCTTAATACAACGACATCTAAAACGGTGCTTAACACATGGGTCGTGTTCCCCTCTGTAAATACACAACGCTACGTTAAATATGAATACGCAGTCCGAAAGCCCCCGCCGCAACGCACGGGCCGGTCCAGACTAGTTATATACTAAGGATATATTATTTGGGGGTAAACAAGATCAGCAGATTCATTAGGCTAGGGCTTGAATGCAGCAGTCCTGTTAATACTTTCTACATTTTCAATTAATGGGGTTTCTGATTTCTTAAAAATTCATTAGTCACTAATACTACATACAACGTATCTCAGCAATTTTTATTAGAAGTTGCTACCAAATGCAACACGAGCTAATCCTTTATTAACGTACAACTCCTGAAGCACAGTGTACATCTCCAGATGTACACCAAATGCAAGGTGTTGAACATGATATAATGCACAAATCATGATCAAAAACTAAAGAAACACTTGATAGTCATTCATCCGCGGTTGCTACAACGCCCATTATATACTCGATTTCCTCATACACTTCCTTCATTGAAGGTCGGTTTTCTCTTCGTTCCTCCAAGCAACTCATTGCAAGAAACCCAAACGCTTTCATACCATCGATCTCCAACAACGTAGCATCCTTTTTAATAATCGGGTCAATAACATCAACCAATTTTTCCTCGTTCACCATTCGCTTCGCATAAGCAACCAAGTTTACATCATCTGTCGGTCTACCAAAGTCAATAGCTTTTAAACAAGTCAATATTTCTAACAACACCACTCCAAAGCTATAAACGTCACTTTTATCAGTCAGCTGATAATTCCAATAGTAATCGGGATCAAGGTACCCTAACGTACCTTGAGCACATGTCGTCACATGGGTTACGTCCACTTGAGCTAATCTAGACAAACCAAAATCCGCCACCTTGGCTTTCATTTTGTGGTCGAGTAAAATGTTACTAGACTTCACGTCACGATGGTAAATCGGGCTAGACGTAGAAAAATGGAGGTAAGTAAGCCCTGAGGCTGTATCACGCGCAATACCGAGACGTTGCGTCCACGTTAAACGTTGTTTTTTTAAACCGTGCAAGTGATCGAAAAGACTACCATTCGGAACATACTCGTAGACCAACAAAGGTTGTTTTTCCACGCAACAACCAAGAAGTTGTACGAGGTTCTTGTGGTTGACTTGACATAAGATTCGAACCTCGTTCAGGACTTGATCGATACTTTTCGTGTTACCGAGCTTGGCGCATTTAACAGCCACCGTTGTGCCGCAGTCCAACACGCCTTTATAGACTTCACCGAAACCGCCAACACCGAGAAGACCGCGAGACGAAAAGTTGTTTGTTGCCCTTTTGATCTCTTTGCGGGTGAAAATCTTGGCGGTTTTTCCACCCTCACCCGACGCTACCATCTCTTCACGCTCACGAGCAATGCGTTTATGTTCCGCTTTAATATTTTTATGATGAACGAACATTGTAACGGCTAACGCAACAGATAGAAGCATGACAACACTGCACATTGCAGCTGCCACGAGTATGATTCGTCTTGGTTTGGTACTAACAAAATCTGCATATACATATATTAACAGATCAATTACTATTATTCGTTAGCGCTAAAATATAAATTCGTTTTTAAGTTGATATACCTGAAGCACACCGGGCACCAAGTGCGTCCCAGTGAAGTTTAGGTTTACAGAAACACCTAAGCATTCCATCGTGAGCGGCCCTGCAAGTGGACGTCGAGTCGCAACACGCCTGTGTTTTACACCCCGGTTCTGGAGGTGGGGCCCACATCAACTCCACGTCAGGGTCAGTACAGTTGCTGTGAGTGATGGTGAAGGGGAACGATGCATTTAGCTTGACACCGTGTGTACCGTTGATACAGGAGTTTAGTAGCAGATGCGACCTTTGGATCACTAATTGTTGAGTTTTGGGGGAGATTGATATAATCGGGTAAGTGTTGTTAAGCGTATCAAATTTCAACGCGCGGTTAACACATCGGACCTTGTAAGCCGGTTGGCCACATGTGGGTGTGGTGCTGAGTGGATATGGAACCCGAATGGTTCCACAACTCGGGCAGGTTATAATCTTAGCACACGTGATATGCACTAGCAAGCCAACCACAAGTGTAATAATCATAATCATCATTTTTAAAGCTAAGTTAATTGTCATTTGAATAGAGGTGATAATGACTAAAGACTGGACCACTCCAGTATTTGTAGAATGGTAACTGCATGAGAAAACAGATACAACCTTACGACGCACACTATATTGTATTTCCATATACCAAAAGTGGTTACTATAATGAACACAGGTCCAAAGAAATTGAATAATGTCTTTGGGATTGAAGTTTGGGATCGAAAACCGTAATTAGTAAATTAGGGGATGAATGTCCTTTCAATATTATTACAACTAGGACCAATCTCTAGGTATAATGGTTGTGGTTTCTAGCAATTTCTAAATTAGAGTTTATTTTCTTGCCTATTTTTCATGACCGACCATGTCCCCCTAAGAACTAACTGTACTAAAAAATCATTGCTTACGCATTCAAGAAAACTTTATGTATTTAAGTAATGAGACGCGATTAACGTATAGCATTTAGGTTCTGCTTTAAAGGCAAAGTACCATACCTGAATGAAACACCAAAATGTTATTGCAATGGTCTTCTAGAGCTTAAATCCTGATGTAATAGGTATAACAATTTTAAGTATACAACTAAGATGTTTGCTAACAATTTTCAGTGTGGTAAATGGCCGCCGTTAGGCCGACTAGTCGGTTCGGTGACTATTCTGTCTCGTTTTGCTCAAAAAACGTCTAATGGGTCAGTCAACTGTAAATAGCCATGTCAAAATCGGTTTGGGTTTGAGTCGTTAGTCAACGTCCGACTCGACCAACTAGTCGTCGCAAAGTCCCGACCGACTCATCTCCGTCTCGCGACCTTTACAACCTTGACAGTTTTTGTAATCAAGATACATTTTGGAAACTAAAACTAAAAGGAATAGTGCTCAAGTTTATTGACATATGTACAATAATGTAATAAACAATTCAACTTCTACAATCAAGAAACTTAAAAGCTTCAAAGAATGATGATCACATGTACACAATTGACTATCGTATGTATATATGTTATAGTGTACCCCACCTTCGGTAGCATGTATTAGTTCACAGTAATTGAACTATGAACACCAGACTCTCACTTAAACAATAGATATGAATTATTAGTGCGGAAATTGAGAGAACACGATAATAGAATAGAAGACTAATGATATTGACCGTGAAAAGTACATCTATCAAATGAACCATACGTCCATATTTATACAGATAAAAACCAAATCTGGAGATTTGGTTTCCAAAACTACTTAGCTATAAATATGAAAAAGATAAACTAAAAACAAACCAAATTTGCTAATAACTAGGAAGTAAATTCTGGAGATAAAATCAAATCTTCAAAACAAATCTTCTTAAATAACAAGCATATCTCCAGAATATTCTATGGCTTTTGCTTCAAGAAATCTTCAACCGTTTACTCCAGCAATTCCAGAGTCTGTAACTTCAGACTCTAAATCTCCAGACTCTAAAATCTGCAAAATCCTTTTGACTCATCAGATTATTATTTTCATTTTCCCAACAGCATGCTTTAACTTAGACATAATTAAAATTGCTTCGTCAAACAAATCTTCACGGAGCAATAAAGAAACAAAGGTCTGTAAAGACGTGTAGTAACGAAGCGATGACATTGAATATAGTGCACCAAACCTCGGTTTGCCAAAAGTCAATGTGAAGAGGCTACTGCTAGCTCGGCCGCCACCATTGCCAACTAAGGCAAGAGACAACAATGTTTTCTCTTACAAGGACCCATTTAAGGAAAGTCAAGGAATCTTTCTATAGTGCATGGGAACTCGAAAAATGCCTCGAAAGATGGTATTCCATCCCTACAAATATGGATGCAAGAGGAATGGAAGCATCATGTTCACTCAACACACTCAGTTCAATATAGAATCTAATACTTATGCTAAAAACCCTCTCTCGATGGCGTAAAGCAATCCATGCATCGCTACCTTCGGGGAATCGCCAACGAAGAGGATAAACCCCGCATATTCACCTATATGACTTACCTTCGTGACCTGGATATTCGAGCCTTATCACTCCGATAAGGTTCGCCGGAAAATGTACAAACAATATGCATATACATGTACTCTTCTCTTCAATGATAGATCAACTACTAACCTAACAAAATTTTTTTGATCTGAAATGGCCAAAGAAGAAACGAATCAGTTAACGGATTTCCGCAAGAAGAAGCGTGTGCCACCAACCACGTGCAACAACTCTTGGAATAAAACCTTCTAACCCAACTTGAGATGGAATGCTACGGTCTGTTACATCTCCGGAACAAGCTGACCATATTTGTTCCATCCTCAACAGAGCATCATCCCATCTTCAGTAATTAAAAGTAACGAATTAACAGGTTTGGTCATATATCACTCCATTTATTTAATACTCTCCCTCAGTCCCAATTTAATTGTCCACTAAAAATTTATACACGGTTTTAGAAACGTGCAATAATTGTACCGATGATTGATAAGAATTCATTATTCTCCACATAAACCCTCCCTGACCGGTTGAAGTTGAAATAGGACAATTAGTTTGAAACATCTAAAAAAGGAAGATCACCAATAAAATTGGAACTGAGGTAGCACCATCTAAAATGCTTACTGTATAATAATAAATGTCACACATACCCGTAACAACGGCACTATGCCGGGCCACACAACATACAGATATAGTTACCTCATAATTTAATTTATGAACTTATGGAAAATATATACCTCGACTTGATCAGTGGCAGTACCCAATTGACCAAATTGGTTGCCACCAAAAGCATAGCACAAGATTGTGCAGGTTTCAGCACATTGCGAATAGCACAAGATTGTGCAGACACATTGCGCATAGCACAAGATTGTGCAGAAATCAGCACATTGCGCATAGCACAAGATCGTGCAGGTTTCAGTACATTGCGAAGTGTGAAAAAATCCGCACAAGAAGTGCGCAAGAATCCTAGAGGCATTACCCTCTCCTATAAATAGAAGACATAACCTTTCATTCAAAGGGAGGCGATAACACATACCGTTACTCTGCCCAAATGACATCAACTTAAAGGTTCAAGCACGGGACATATTTCGAACCAAAGACGATCATAAAATCTCCAAAACATCACAACAACACCAACCTCATTCATTGCACTCGATCCTATCTTTAGCTCCTTTTAGTTGAATTTAGGCTGGATCAACAGACTCTTTAATAGCTTGTGTACAACTTGACACTATAATATATATAAAAAAAACATGCACAGAACAAAAAATATGTAACATACAACTTCTAGTAATGTGCAACATTAAGTCATTCGAGATCCTTTTAATTAACGCTCACATTTAGTAATGTGCAACAAGAAGGCATTCAAAATCATATATTTGTTAAAATACAATGCAAATTTGGTGTTATAAAATAATATGGAATTAGTAGATGTATATATGTAAAATATCTAGATATTAATATGTATAAGAAAATATCTAGATATTAGAATATGAGAGAAAAATCTAGAAATTGAAATGTAAAAGAAAAATCTAGATATTTGTAGGTTGTAGAAATATCTAGATATTTATATATCCATGGAAATATCTAGGTTCTAGAATGTTCCATAGAGTAGTATAAATATGGGAGGAGATTTCATTTAAGTTGTGAAGTAAGTTGTGAGAGTTGTGAGTAAGAGTGAAATAAAAAGTGAGTTGTGAAGAAGAGAAGAAGAGTGTGAGTTAGCGAAAGTAGAGAAGAGAAAGCTTGTAAGTAATATTGTAATTGTAATTTAATATAAGTGTTTTTGTTAAGTTTCCCGATCAAGCCTTAGTTTGTGTTTAAGTTCTTAGTGCACTTTTGTTGTTCTTATTATATGGTCGGCTCTGCCGCCTAAGTAATACATGGTCGGTTATACCACCTAAAGATATATGGTCGACACTGTCGCCTAAGTACATTGTGCACTAAGGATTTATAAAATTAAAGGCTAAACAATGCCAAAGTGTTGGTGTAGTGAGTCTTGTATAGTCTAGATCCTCTATAGTGGGTGTGTTGGGCTCGTCGAAGCTTCCAACAATTGGTATCAGAGCGGGTCGTTTGGGACCATTTCTAGTGGAGGAAATCGGTAAACGTTGGACGTTTACATCGACTTGTTTTCACCAAGGCTCTAAGGGAGATTCTGTCGGAGCACAGTTAGGAACTGTGAAAGCTCATCGGTCAGGGACCAAGCTTATTGGACGTTGGACGTCATGATGGCAGATCTTGCAAGTACGAGCAGTGGTATCAAGAGTCTCAATAACCACAACTATGGTTATTGGCGGACTTGTATAGAATCCTACCTACAAGGACAGGATTTATGGGAAATAGTTGCTGGCAGTGACACAACGCCTCCACCGAAAGAAAATGCTGAAGCCTTGAGAAAATGGAACATCAAGGCCGGGAAGGCTTTATTTATATTGAAGACTACAATCGAGGAGGATCTATTGGAGCACATCCGTGACGAGAAAACACCAAAGGCAGCTTGGGAAACTTTTGAAAAATTATTTTCAAAGAAGAATGAAGCACGCCTCCAGCTCTTGGAAAATGAGCTCGCGGGTATCTCACAAGGAAGTCTGTCTATTTCTCAGTATTTCACCAAGGTGAAATCAATTTGCCGTGAGATATCTCAACTTGCTCCTGAAGAGAAAGTGAGTGATGCAAGGATGAAGAGAATTATCATCCACGGCTTAAGATCCGAGTATAATGGATTTATAGCCGCTGTGAGAGGATGGCCTACTCAACCATCATTAATAGAGCTGGAGAATCTATTGGCAAATCAAGAGGCATTAGCCAAGCAGATGAATGAAGTAACCGTAAAAGACGGAGAAGATGCACTCTTCACCAATAAAAAGAAAGCAACATCTCGAAGACAAGAGGCGATGAAAGAAAGTAAGACATATGGGTGGAAGGGTCACCCAAAATCAAAAGGCAACGCTTCAGGGGGAGCTCAACAAGGAAGAAGAGATCATCGCCAACAATACGGGAAGAATGATAAGAGAAAGAATGGTGAATGCTTCAATTGTGGCAAGAAGGGTCATTTTGCTCGAGATTGTAGATTCCCCAGAAGGCGAACTTTCGAAGGAAATGTGGCCACCGCAAGAGATGAGAAGAAAGAGGTCACATTCGAAGCAACCAATAATGAGGAAACATGGGATGCAGAAGCAGGACTCTCCGTTGAAGCTGACATGGATGATCAAGCTATTGCAGCAACCTTAAAGTCAAAAATAAACTACAAAGATGATTGGATCATTGATTCTGGGTGCTCAAATCATATGACCAACGATGGGACAAAGCTGCAAGAAATGGAGGATTACAAAGGAAAGAGAGTCGTGTTGACAGCCGACAATTCAAGGTTATCTATTTCTCACATTAGAAAGACAATAATTCCAAATAAAGGCAGCTCTCATAAGCTCCAACTTGAGAAGGTGTATCTTGTCCCAGGCCTAAAGAAGAATTTACTGTCAGTACCACAATTGACAGCAGAAGGGAATTATGTGCTCTTTGGACCAGAAGATGTGTCCGTATTCAAGAGAGTGAAGGTGGTTGGCAATCCAATTATGCAAGGAAGAAGAATAGAGTCGGTTTATGTACTATCTGCTGAAACAGCATATGTGGATAAGACTCGAAAGAATGAGACGGCTGATCTGTGGCATGAACGTCTTGGGCATGTGGGATACAATAAGTTAAAGGACATGATGGTGAAACGCATAGTAAATGGGCTTCCTCAAATTGATATCCGAACAGATACAATATGTGATGGATGTCAATTTGGCAAAGCTCACCAATTACCATTCAAGGAGTCAGCGCATCAGTCCAAGACACCACTAGAGCTCATACACTCGGATGTCTTCGGCCCAGTGAAACAAACATCACTTGGAGGTATGAAGTATATGGTGACATTCATTGATGACTTCTCAAGGTATGTATGGGTTTACTTCATGAAGGAAAAGTCAGAGACTTTTCAGAAGTTTAAAGAGTTCAAGAACAAGGTAGAAAGTGAGCTCAATACTAAGATTCGATGCTTACGCACAGATAATGGAGGAGAATATTTATCAACCGAGTTCAACATCTATCTTGAGAAGCACAAGATCAGAAGGCAATTAACTTGCCCCAATACTCCACAGCAGAATGGAGTGGCGGAACGCAAGAATCGCCACCTTGCCGAAACTTGTCGAAGTATGCTTCATGGTAAGAATGTACCAGGAAGATTTTGGGCCGAATGTATGAGGACGGCTTCATACGTGATTAACAGACTCCCGCAAACAAAGTTGGGATATATTTCACCATATGAAAGATTATGGAAGATCAAACCAACCGTCAACCATCTTAAAGTTTTTGGATGTGTATGCTACGTCTTCGTGCCAGATCATCTACGAAGCAAATTTGAGAAGAAGGCAATTCGGTGCATTTTTGTCGGTTATGATGAATCAAGAAAAGGATGGAGATGTTGTGATCCAAATACCGGAAAGTGTCATACTTCAAGAAATGTGGTATTTGATGAAGCGTCTTCATGGTGGTCACCTCAAAAGATAGAGCTTCCAGAATCTCATGGATTAGAAGAAGGTCCAGAAGAAAAAGAAGAACATAAAGAGCACATATCGGATCCAATTAAAGAAGGAGATGGATCGTACTCTAAGAAAACGAGTCCATGGAAAACTGTGGTACATCAATCTACATCCGAAGAGGTTCGTCCAAGCCAAATGGATGCCGAGGAGCATGTGCAAGAATTACGGAGATCAACAAGGTCGAGGAAACCTAATCCGAGGTATGCCAATGCTGCTCATGTGGATGAATCAATACCTATTGAGCCTTCCACTTATGAAGAAGCAGCACAAAGTCAAGAATGGCAGAAAGCGATGGAAGAAGAAATTAATGCACTAAAAGAAAACCAGACATGGAGTTTAGTTCCAAAGCCAAAAGATGTAAAACCAATATCTTGTAAATGGGTTTACAAGGTGAAGACTCGATCAGATGGCTCCATTGAAAGGTATAAAGCTCGACTTGTTGCTAGAGGTTTTTCTCAACAATATGGGCTGGATTATGAAGAAACGTTTAGTCCAGTGGCGAAGATCACAACAATTCGAGCTCTACTAGCTTTAGCTGCTAGCAAATCTTGGAAGTTATGGCAGATGGATGTCAAGAACGCTTTCTTACATGGAGAACTTGACAAAGAAATTTATATGGATCAACCAAGAGGCTTTGAGAACAAGTCCCATCCTGACCATGTCTGCAAATTAAAGAAAGCACTATACGGCTTGAAGCAGGCTCCAAGAGCTTGGTACGGAAAAATTGGTGAGTTCTTAGTACAAAGTGGTTTCACAGTTGCTCCTTCAGATTCTAGTTTATTTGTGAAACAAGATCGAGGAAAACTAGCCATAGTGCTAGTATATGTGGATGACTTAATCATCACGGGAGATCACTATGAGGAGATCCAAAGGACAAGAGAGAATCTGTCTATCAGATTTCATATGAAGGAGCTTGGAGAACTCAAACATTTTCTTGGACTCGAAATAGAGCAGAAAAGAGAAGGATTATTTCTGGGACAACAGAAATATGCGCGAGATCTTTTACAAAAGTACGGAATGCTTAATTGCAAACCTATTTCAACCCCAATGGATCCGAATACAAAACTACGAGCAGATGAAGGAAAAAGTCTTCAAGATGTTACCATGTATCGAAAGATGGTCGGAAGTCTTATTTATCTCACACTAAGCCGGCCAGACATATCTTATGCAGTTGGAGTGGTTAGTCGATACATGAGCAATCCGAAGAAGCCTCACCTTGATGTTGTACGACGCATCTTAAGGTATGTTAAAGGTACTATTAACTTTGGCATTTTATATAAGAGAACAAAAGAATGTCGGGTGACTGGATATTGTGACGCCGATTACGCTGGAGACTATGATACACGACGGTCAACAACTGGATACATGTTTAGTCTTGGATCAGGAGTAATATCATGGTGCAGCAAGAGACAACCAACAGTATCCTTGTCAAGCACTGAAGCAGAATATCGATCGGCAGCATCAGCAACACAAGAAATTATGTAGTTGAAGCAACTAATGGAAGATCTTCATCAATCAACAGATTATCAAGTAAAGCTTTTCTGCGATAACCTATCAGCTATTCGTCTAGCAGAAAATCCAGTCTTTCATGCGAGAACAAAACATATAGAAGTGCACTATCACTATGTTTGCGAGAAGGTCCTTGAAGGAGAGATCAAGATGATGCCAACAAAGACAGATGAACAGGTTGCAGATATATTCACCAAGAGCCTAAGTAAACCGAAGTTTACAAAATTTAGAGAAGCACTTGGAATGGTCTGCAAGACATCGTTGGAAGAAAATTTGCATTGAGGGGGAGTGTTAAAATACAATGCAAATTTGGTGTTATAAAATAATATGGAATTAGTAGATGTATATATGTAAAATATCTAGATATTAATATGTATAAGAAAATATCTAGATATTAGAATATGAGAGAAAAATCTAGAAATTGAAATGTAAAAGAAAAATCTAGATATTTGTAGGTTGTAGAAATATCTAGATATTTATATATCCATGGAAATATCTAGGTTCTAGAATGTTCCATAGAGTAGTATAAATATGGGAGGAGATTTCATTTAAGTTGTGAAGTAAGTTGTGAGAGTTGTGAGTAAGAGTGAAATAAGAAGTGAGTTGTGAAGAAGAGAAGAAGAGTGTGAGTTAGCGAAAGTAGAGAAGAGAAAGCTTGTAAGTAATATTGTAATTGTAATTTAATATAAGTGTTTTTGTTAAGTTTCCCGATCAAGCCTTAGTTTGTGTTTAAGTTCTTAGTGCACTTTTGTTGTTCTTATTATATGGTCGGCTCTGCCGCCTAAGTAATACATGGTCGGTTATACCGCCTAAAGATATATGGTCGACACTGTCGCCTAAGTACATTGTGCACTAAGGATTTATAAAATTAAAGGTTAAACAACGCCAAAGTGTTGGTGTAGTGAGTCTTGTATAGACTCGATCCTCTATAGTGGGTGTGTTGGGCTCGTCGAAGCTTCCAACAATATTTAATTAACACTCACAATTCAATGTTTAGAATTTGCACAAATTCTAAGACACAAAAACCAAAACAAAATGAGGCCTTAAATTGTGTGTTTAAAATTAAGTTGAAATATGAATGAATTACAAACACCCTCTAAAATCTAGTGAACCTGCATTTTGAAGTTTGATTGCAAATAAGTGCAAGTGAAAAATTAGATGGAACTTTAAACTTCACATAAGTTACCAAAAAATTGAGGTTACAGATAAATAGTAATAAAACCTGACCGCCACAAACATCAGTCCAAAACCTGCCGGTATCAATTGACGCCGGAAGCCTAACTTCCACCGGAGACAATAACGGTGAGCATTGAGGTAACGGTGCAGGTGAATACCCGCACATACATACTGACTTCTCATCACTCTTCATTTCTAATTTCACATCTTCATAACCTTTCTACTTTCCACCAAACCCCTAGCCTAATTCCTAAACCTGAATTCAACTAAAAAATTTATATGATTGATGTGGTGATAGTTAAATATTTTGGGATGGGATGATAATTTATCATTCATCAACCCTTAGTTGCGAACAACCCTTAGTTGCGAAGTGGCTAGTCTCGGTCGGCTAGTAGTCGATTTATTAAACGTTTTGAAAAGAAATGAACTGAAGAAAAAGGGGTAAAGAAAGAGAGGGAAATATGATTCTCGAGTTTTTATTTTAAGTGGAAAGGAGAAGAGAGTAGAGGATTAGAGGGGTTAGTACAGTTATAATTTGTTAACAACACTCTCCGCCTATATTTGGGCGGATTAGGAAGGATAGTAAAACACTCTCATCCCCTTTCTTTTCCACTCCTTTCCGCTTAAAAATAAACTCGAGAATACAGCGTAGCAAATTATCAAATTATTTTTGAAAGTATTTACGAGGGCTACTAGTGTAAACAATGAAAACCACATGATAATTTATATTATGTGTAATTTTTTTTTGGTAAAGGGTTTCACCCGGTAAATATTATTTATGAAAAATAATAAAAAATACAGATAAGAATAACGACCACAAGCACGCCTTGCGGCCTTACAAACAACCAAACACCTAGCTAAACCTAAACATCAAACATATGACTAGCAAAACCAGAAAAAAAACAACGACACACCATTAAGGACACGAGACATTAATGTTTTCATTAAAGCCAACCCGATTTCATGCCAAATGGGGCCGTAACCTTATGAGCATGCTTCTCAGCCATAAACGTGGCAGTTTCATCTTTATCAGACTCTACATCGCTCGGCTCATCCACAAGAGCTCCAAACGAGTTATTAACCTTCACTTGTTTATCCTTACTTGTTCCATCTCTCGGACCTCTTTATTATCATCATAAGTGGCCTTCAGACGATAGACCACCTTTTGTTTTGGTTTACCAACACCAAAACCACCCTTGTTTCCCTTATTATGGTTCATAGCTGCAACACCTTTTCTTTTGTTCTTTAAGACAACCTTGAAACCATCCGCATCTTTCTTTGAGTTCTTGTCCGATTGCTTATCTTTTACAGCCTCTACACACACCACCTTCGGGCAATGAAGATCCATATGCCCAAATACCTTGCAACACGAACATCGAGGCGGTTTCCAATCATATTCAATTCGAACTTCATCCATGGTTACCCCATCACCATCAATACTAGGAGTAGCCACTTTTAAGGATTCTTTCAAATCGGTTTCCGCAGACACTTCTATCATCGCTCGAGCAAAATTAGGGCGACCCCAAGACTCTTTGCACATGGTACTTGTGTAGGCATCTAACATCATAGGCCTTATGATTTTTGATGCAATCACACTTAGGCCATCATCAGTAAATCCTACAAGAGGAACATCATATAGACGAGCCCAAACAGGCACCTTCATTAAATCTTCTTTAGTCAAAGATATATTCGGGGACCATTTATTCAAAATAATCGGAATAGTTCTTATCATCCACGGCCCTTCCTGTAACACCCTCAACATACCTTCCTCATATGAAAACTTGAAAAAGAAGAAGCCCTTCGAGTTCATCATTATCTTCTCTAAACCATATTTCTTCCAAACATTCAAGATATAATTTTGAACAACAGGGAATGCAATTCGCTTACCAATGAAGTAGCCATATAATGTATAACTATATTTGCTAGCTACCTCTTGCACCGATGATAATGGAATCACAACATCAATCCCCTCATCCAAATCTACCTGAGGTTCCACGAAACAAAAGTTCAATTTACGTGACACGTTTGATTCTCCTGCTACATTCAAGTAAGATTTCATTTATTCCCCAGTAGATTCTTGAGAGTTAGCATCATTCTGAAAGGCTTCATCTATTTTTTGGTTCTTACATGAAAAATTCTCATGTAAGTCAGGAACATTTGTTCTAGTCATATCCATCTTTTGATATAGATTGTTAAGGCTAGGATACTCCTCCACATAAGGCTGTTGCTTGCCTACTTTCAACCTCGAACGACTCCCAGGATCTTTCTCTTCAACTTCAGGATCCGGCTGTTCATCATGTTTAGAAACATGGCTGTTGTCATCAGCAGCATCCGATTGATTTCGATTCGTTACCGACTTGCCTTGCTCCTGAGTTACCCCTTTTGCACCACACAAAGATTCTTTATCTGAGTTTTTTGTTTCACTGTGAGCACTTACAGCATCCATATCCTTCTTTGACCCATCAATTTTCTTAGGCAGACCGATCAATGGATCAAGTTTTTGAACTGAATTATCTGATTGATCAGACGAGTCATACTTCTCCTGTTGATCATCATTACCTCGTTTATCATCAGAAATTTCAACACTACGATTTTTTAACACCCTAGTTGCTGTTTCTTGTGGTTTTTTCTTCGCAAAACCACCATTTTTCTTCCCCATGGATCAAGACAGTCGTGATAGGATTTTACAATTATATGCCGACTGTCATTTGAAGCTTGTCGAGGTTATAACCGCAAAATCACCAGATCTGAATATATGTAGATTCCGGTGAACTGATAAAAGCATATTATGTGTAATATATTAATTAGCTAAAAGTTTCACCAATTGGCTTAGGGTGCGTTTGTTTACCTTTTAATGGAATGGTTCAGCACTGAATGATGAATCATTCAGCATTCTGTGCGTTTGTTTCTGACCTCTGAATGAGATATGGTGCTGAATAGTTCACTATTCAGTGCTGAACCATTCAGATTCAAAACACTCTCTTAACCATTAAGAGGCTAAATTATATGTAATATTCTTCTTAAATCGTATCCAGAACACTTACCAAATAAGTATATTGAAGTTTTTGTTAATGTTAAACGATAACAAGTTGATATAATTGATTCATACTGTTAATTCAAAATATTTATCAAACAGCTTATTGCCATTCAGAACTAAATTCATTCAGAGACTCTGAACCATTCAGATTATGAACCATTCAGCACTAAATCATTCAGTATTATCAAACGCACCCTTAGCATATTTTTTAACATTGACTGATGAATCTAATGTTTAAAAATGTTACGTCGTTAGTTCCTAATATAACAAATGTTAATTCTCTTTCGTTAGTGAGCATCACGTGAGATGCACTGATAAGCTCAAAATTTACATACCTTTTATACATATTCCCTAAACGTTTTAACTTAATATGTGCTTAACTTGTGGTTTTACTCCTATTTTCGTTTATAAAATATTGATCGGTACTTAATCGTTATACTTCGTTAATATTGCTCTTTTAAGGATTAAAATGCCTCACACATATTTGTTATTTGTAGAAGCAAAAGATGAAGTTTAAAAATGACAAAAGCATGGGACTTGGAGGACTATTATGTATTTTATGAAACCAAATCAAGATGAAAAACACATCAGATTACTTTTGGCGTACTTGGAGGGATTGATAACATCTTAGACCTAAAGATATGCACAAATCAAGAGATGGAATTAGAATCGACATCAAAGTCTTGCTGGCCAAGAATCCAATCTGAGGCGTATAATACACCTATTTGCTGGCCGAATTGGACACACGATACACATGACGAAAACACAAAGTCGAAGGCTGCTGCTACGTTTTTCTGGAGCTATTGCTGCTGCGTTTTTCTTGCTAATCGATGATTGCAAACTTCAATTTGTTAGTTGTGATTTCTACCTTTAAAGCCATGTGTGGCTAATTCTTTTACTTTCTAGTTAAAGGTCAAATTAGGGTTGAATCCAATTGGGTTATGAGATAATTGAATCTTATTTTGAATGCTTATGAATATTTACATGTTCTCTAATTGTTTAATGTTTGCTGATTTGATTAATTGAATCTTGTTCTTGTTATTTTATTATCAAAATCAGTTTATCTGCTATTTGGAAGTGGAAATACGTAATTGTTTCTTTGTTCCAATATTATTAGCAATTAGCAATATTAGTTATGGTCAAGTTTTTGATTATTGTTAAGTGAATATGTGATATGCTTTAGATGAATCGAGCTTGCATATTTTTCAATCATAATTGGGTTTCTTTAGGATTTAATGCTACCGAAAGTTAAGTCTTAAGAGCTTGTTTAGGACTAATTATTTGGTTAGAGTAATATAGAAAGAGCTTGTTTTGTTATTCGAAACCGTGAGAAGAAGCTGGTTGTTAGAGCTTGTTAACAACTATAACCAATTTATTCATAAGTATTTGAGATGATTTGATATCGATGATTGATCCGAATTCATAACTAAATTGCACCCTTTAACTAGATTGTATCCTTTTATTTTTATATTCGTCTTAGTTTATATATCTATCTTTACTTGTCTACCTTTACTTGCTTACTTTTAGTTGTTACTTTAGTTTATAGTTTTTAGTTGCTAAAAATCAAAACCCCCCTTTTTCGTTAATTAGAGAAATAATCTTGACCAATCTCTGTGAAATCGAACCTACCTGTGCTAACTACAAATATTTAAAGTAGGATTATTTTTGTTGGATTCGACACCCATCATGCACACTAGGCCTTTTTAATCTTTACACGACTAGCAGTTTGTTGCATCTTAATTGATAAACTAAATGACTTATTTATTATGTATTAAAATTATCTTATTTTGTCACTTACGTAAACCTCCATACGTAACTCAAAAAATGTGATCCCAAAAGTTTTGCTAGGTACGCAAAAGGGAATTACTCTTCTCGTTTCAATTTAATAGTTTAATTTTTTCTCATTTTAAATGGGTATTATACTTCTACTTCAATATTTGATTGATTAACTCATTTTTATGCAATATCAGTTTGTACAGTACAATTAGATAATACACAACTATAGTGATTTTATCAAATACTAGTTTAAAGACCCGTGAATTCACGGGTTTTGTGAAAAGAAAGATAAAAAAAAGACTAATACAATAATGGTTATAAAATCATATATCATCATTAAAACTTTATATTATAAGTAAAATGATAACATAATATAAATTGGAATTATTACGGTGATCAATACAAATTGATAACATCCAATAGAGACGGAGAATTATATCAACTGAAAATGACTCCTTAAATTAACATTTTATAGTAGCATCAGTACAAATAAATGGTATCCAATAGCAACTCAAATGACTACCGAGAAAACATGTCTCAAACAAAACATAGGTAATTAAAATGGTCTTTATTTTAGGTGTTGGAGACTGACTCTCTGAGTCGAACATAAATCAATGAAAGTACAAAAAATAACTTCACTATATATGGCCTCTTTTATCTTAAGTCAAATTAAAAAAAGCATAAGTGCATATGAAGACTTGAAACAATACGTTAAGTCAATGTTGCTATTGATTTATTAATATCAATAGCAACTCATTTTTGTAAGAAACTAAAACATAGTAAATAAACCAAATCAAATATCCAAATACAAAAATCATGATACCTTTGGTCCACTTCATAAGTTCATATTATCCCATATTAATTTACAGCTACCAAAATTTATTCTTTCTAAAAACATTTGCTAACAAAAATATAAAAGATGTGGGATACTTGAACAAAAACCAAATTTTACTTTGTAATAAGATCTTGTATACTGAAACGAATTTAGTATAAACAGAAGGCATTTACAACTACAAAATTTATCAAAGTCAACTTATAGATGTTTCTGCAAAATGATTCTTCCTACACGCTCAGGGTCACAGCACATGGAGAACAAATTAGCAGCAAGATCGTTGTTGAACAGAGTGATAGGAACAAAGTATGATAATACGAACCTGGATAATCCTTGCAAGAGAAGGTGTAGCTATGCCAACAAATCCGTCACTTGTACAGGGTATCTGAGTTTACCTGGAGTTACATTGACTCTCTCCATACATCTAAATTAGCATCTAGAAAACATATATTTAACGCGTTTGTGACCTTGAAAGTATATCATGGGATGTTTAATTTCAATATGTTCTTAAAATGGAGTTATCAAACCAGACATGAATAGCATTTGTGACACTGAAAGTAATATCATGGAATTTCTCATTCAAAATTGTTCCTAGAGTTATCTCAAAATCATACGTAGAATTGTAGAAAGATCAAATGACACATACTTTTGATCAAATACTTTGAATCTAGGCTCAAACTGGCACATTCAATATATACAACATATTACAAATTCTCGTCCCATTAGACACAATATTCAGCTCAATATAACAAACTTACTAAACTGCACATCAATTCTACCAAAAAAAAAAAAAAAAGCTTTAAATACATAATAAATAAACACGGCGAATTAGAGATAACCGAAAACAAACCTTCGGGATCCAAATGTATCATCTTCATCATCAACAATATATCAAAACACTATATTATTGGCTGCAGTTAAAAAACAACGATGAATAACTGAATTGATGTTTATCAATAGATCAAAACATTATTAACAAAACATATAATTGTCACATACATATATACCACGACTTTATCCAGTATTTGAAATAAGCTATGACGAAACCAAGGCATGTAAGTCTATTTTTTTCAGACATTTTATCAAACACCTTTCAAGCACTTGAAAATACACTAATAGTTTGACACTTGCATTCAAATGGTTGCACTAACTGTTGTTTGACTATGATAAATAGAAGAGAACCATATATGCATTAACCATATTTCACTTCCTTATTAGTTATCTAAAAGTTCCTAGTCAATACACAGAGTGACTTATTGCATTGACCATGTGTTTCTAGTTATATCAAATATCAAATATCAAATATAATTATATAAAATAAGAATAGAATATACATTCTTATCACATATGGCAACAAAATTGAAAAGAACGTATGAGGGCAAAACATACATAAAAAGTGAAGCTACTTTTTTGCAGTGTCTACATCATGGTGCTTAAGACTTTTAGTAGAACTATAGCAAAAATACATCACCAATTGCTTCTTGTAACAGTATATAGATGGATGTTCAACCAAATATTTGAAAACAATCAACATTATTATTGGAGTCAAAAACCATGTCTCCAAAACTCTTGGCAACTAACCCCTTCACAATCTCATCATTAGTCTTAGGAATATACTGACTAACACAAAAGTGTTCACTTGAAAAGGTAAATATTTGTAACACATCAAGTTTTTGTAATTATGTGAACGAAATAATAAACTTCGCAATTTTTTATACAATACCCACTATCTGCAATCAGTGTGCTATGTAAATACAGAGACCTAAAAGATCAAATAGATAAAGGTGATAAAACAATGTGATTAAATGTTGAAAGCATTCAGGAAACAATGTGATAAAATTACAAAAACATTTAAAAATCAATGTTCAACACCAAAACTACTATCATGTAGTTGTAAGAATTTGATAATTGAATAAAAAGTAGAAATGCAAAATCATCTAATAATGAACAGATAACCTTTATGCTCTAACCTTGAACAAACAGTAGCAAATTACAATCTAGCTAACTTAGTATTACTTCCAGAATAGCTAAAAAAGTCCAAAAGAAGTTAAATAGGTAAAATTAAACCATCTAATCTTAAATTTCAAGTTGAAAAATGCAGGTCACTTTAAAAAGCAAGAAAGGAAAAAGATTTCACCATAGCCATATTCTTCTGTCTCCCTATCAAATACTATCAATCAAAACTTCAATAAATTCTTATTTGCACATTACATTTAAAAAACCTTGAAACATCAAAGTGTCATTGTAATGGGTTTGAGCCTACACCAAAACAAAGAATTTCACTTGTCTTACTTGAAAAAATAAACAGATTTAAAAATTATATTATTTTATAATTTTAACAAATAAACAAACCAAGCCATCATATGTATGAATACATCAACAACAAGATGATGAGTAGGATGTGCTGCACAATATGTTTCAATACTGCATAATCATCAATCCCAGTACCCTTATAGTAAGGACTGAAAAATTCATGTCAAATTCCAATTTGAAGCTATAAAATGAAGTTCAAGTGTGAAATCAAACCCCAACAACAAACACAAACCTTAAACATACAAAATTACAAAATCTAATTTTAGAACCTTCATATCGTAGTAAGCAGGAGTAATAGAAGAGAAACTGAAGCAAGTAGAAGTGTCCATTTGGAACAATTCCAAATACTCTTATAGTCCTTACACTGAGATTGATGATTATGCATTATTGAAACAATTATTAACGAAACAATTATTAACGAAACAAAAATACCTCCAGAGTCGAAGCTGCAAAACCTGAATAAAAAAACACCCAACAACAACGGGAAAAAAATAATTAGAGATATCCAATAAATTCAAAAAACACATGTCGATAACCAAATAACCATAAAAGTAATAAGGGATGAAGAATCCTAATAAGGGATGAAGAATCATAATAAGAATCATAATAAGAGATGAAAAAGACAATCTGGAAGGGATGATGAAGACGATCGGGAAGCGGTGAGCCAAAAAATGGAACGTGTCTGAGATGGGATCGTGGGAGTGAAACCCGAATTTGTGACTCCAGTTTCACGACCCCTACGTTTTGATGGATGAAGATTGTTGGATGAAGCAGTAGATTGATGGAAATTTTTTTAGGGTTTTTGTGAAGGAGAGAATGGGAAGGGTTTTTGGAGTATAGAATGCAGTACTGAATGGTTGATGAATGATTTACAAATTTACTCGGTATCTTTATAATTTTAATTACTTAATTTATTTTTTAATGATTATGACATTATATTGCTCTTAAATTTTTTCTTTTTTTTTTGATTTTCTTTTATAAAGGGAAATAGCATTTTTATGAAATCGTCATTTTAGCAATATAATAGAAACTATAGATTAAAGTGAAAATATCAATCACTCATTTTAAATCGTTCCAAATTTATATTATAATATTACAATTTCATAAATAGATAAGACTGACGTTTGCGTCCCCACCTTGTTGGGGAATTAAGATAGTTTTTGGGTCAACAATTGTTCTTGGTCCCACGCATGCGAAGATTGAAATAATGACAATGCAGGTTCGTTTATCGGGCCTGGCATGCTGTGGGAAAACGGGTGATGGTGTTTCGCCAGGCTCCAGTGGGCTACCGGGGACCGCTGGATGGGTTGACAAAGTCAACACAGGGCTAACATGTCCCTGCCGATACACATGTTTTGAAACAACAATTGTTGTGCATAAGGAAAAAAAATTGTCAGGTTGGATCTTAACCCCCTTGTTCAATCGGTTTCTACAGTAAGTAATGGGGCAATTAGCTAATGATATTTTGACAACTCTATTGTATTTAGAAGTATTGTTAATGTTAATGTTAATGTTAATGTTAATAATTGTAATTAATGAGGTAAAGTTTTTCTATATCCATATTTTGATGTCAAATGAAATTGTGGAGTTAAAGTACTTATCTTTTCAAGTCTTTGGTCAAAGTACAAGAGTTTACATGGTACTTACACTAGTACTAAATAGTGTTGCTCGGTTTAATACATGTGGTGACATTACTGAGCACCAAAACTAGTTGAGATACTTTTTATGAGTTGACTTATGAACTATAGAGTGTGTAATCAATTCAATCAATTGACTTTTGTTTTAGTCAACACTTTTCGAATTAAAGGATTTATTAAAGTTATCCGCAACGTTTACTACTTGAATTGTTTTCAGAAACACGCTAAATTTTGGGGAAACTGTTGAAGGCTTTTGTATCAAACTCGAGCATAGGACTTATGGTTACACTATGATCCAATTTAGTTTTGTTAGACATTTATTGACTAACACGTATCTCTAGATTGAGTACTCGGGCGAGGATATTCAACTTACTTTTCTTTTTGTTAAATACTTAAGTGTGCAATCAAAAGTAAGTTCCCAGTCCCACTTTTCAAACTTTACCGTTTATACTCGGCATGACAATACATGCCGTTTTATATTTTACAACATAGACACGAATACATAAATTTTATATACATGCGTTACTACACAAAAATCTCATTACTTGAATACGTCAAATACTTTGATAACCCCACCCTACATTAACTCAGGTGTTTATTACTTCATAAACGATACAATAAGTGTACACTAGAAAGGGGTAAAGGAAATCGTATAGGATACTATGTGTGGTGTTAAGCTTTGTATTTCAGGTGCTCATTTTATATAAGCTTTTGATAATGTTTTACGGCGAAATCTCGTGGTCGTCTAAACTTATATTTTATTTATAAACATGTGAATTTATCAACATTTTTGTTGACATTTAGCATGTTTATTCTCAGGTGCTTCCGCTACTTGCTTGGTTGCATACGGAGGATTTCATCTTTGTTTTATTTAAACTTTAATATATTGTATTACATATGACATTTGTGGTCACTTTGGTTTTAAAAACTCTTTTAAATAAATAAATGCGTATTCTTTTATGAAGCATATAATCTAAAGTTTCAAACTTACTTTGTGATAAAGCAGGTAATCTTATGATACTAACGCCTTACAAATCTTTTATATATGCCCTATAACTCAAAAAGTATAGTCGATGCTTTGATGGAACTAGTCGAAATAACTAGACACTATCTTCGGAGAAGATAATGTTGTTTGTTCTATCTTCAAACCCGACATATCGTATATGGTATATATCTTAGCCTCTTAGGAAATCATATTCTTACGTTGTAGCATTATTAACAACGAGATTCAATGGATGTCTAAGTCTTTGACTTATTAAAAAGGCTTCTCAACTTTCATTGAGGACCATTTTATCTTGGAATATGATTTTGTGGTATGAACCGAAAGTAATGGAAATTTATTATACCGTTGGCACGATAAGTTTAAAATGTTTTACTACATTTACATTGCTATATACGGAGTAGAATTTAAACGACTACTAACGCCACAATATACGGAATAACAACAAAAATAAACGGACTTAAACTGCAACAAAATGCATTGTGTAGAATGGTTTTGGTAATTATTAATAGAAAGTATTATTGACTTGGAATCCAGCATAAAGAAAGTGACACCGTGTGGTTATTTAATGCAAACGTGGATAAATCTGATGCTGACTTGTGCCTTTAACCTGATTAGGAGTTCACCCTTATCCATCCACATATGCACTCTCTCTCGACGTCAGACGTCTTCATGGACCACGTATGTACATGACCGAATGTAATCACTGTCTCGAGACGGAGCTTGGATACTAAATTCAAGGACGTCGAGGTCATTCAAATTATTCTTTTGTGAAATAAGTATAAAAATAAGAAATTATCTATAATTGAATAAAATCTATTCATTCTATCTATCTATCTATCTATATTAATTAAATCATATAAAACACGTGACAATAATCTTACGTGTCAGGTCCTAATTAATTTATGTCACGTGTCAACACCTCATTTATTCTTATCACGTGTCATTCTATCAGTTATTTCCATATATTAATTGAATTACTAGATTTTCTATTTTAATTTACTATATAAATTTCATTACCTAAAATATCATATTATATTACCATATAATATATAATATTAATATTAATATTATATTAATAACGATATATGTTATAATTACATTGATTCTCTTTTAAACATTAAAAGAGAAGCAATATCTCTCCTTATTAATGTTGGTTAGTCAATTATGACCATTGGATCATTACCAAGAATTCATCTAAACCATCCATTTACTCTATTAGCTAACAAAAAAAATGAATTAGCTAATCCAAGGTTTAAAAGACTATAATACCCTATATTTAAATTCTTAAATACAAAAAAGCCCTTTAAAGGTCCTAACGAACCAGCGAGATATCCAGGTCGAAACAACTAATACACACTCACGAACCCTAACAATTACATCTTATTTCGATCACACATGTTATTTTTCATACCGTATGAAAAATAAAACAAATTGATCTGTCCACAGATCGAGATTAGGGTTCGCAAATGGGCAACAGATCGAGATTTGTTCAATCAGATGTAATTAGGTTTCGCAAGAGATTGCCAGTTTAATCGAGTTTCTATTCTTCTTCATGATTTCTTACCGAGAGCAATTGGGGTTCGCAAAAAATGTTCACGTATCGAGATGAAGCTCGGTAGAGGAAGATCCATTCTACGATCTAATGGTTCGTTCTCTTTTTTATTTTGGATCTGTTTATTCGTTTTTTCTTTTGATGTTGTTGAATCCTTTAGTGATTAGTTGAGCACTATGATTTACAGATTCTTTCAACCATTTGTCTAATTTGATGATTTTTAAGCTACAATAGTACAATCTATGTCTATCTTTGAAGCCTACCAACTGTTCAATGAAATCCTTCAAAGAAAAAGTGTTATAGACCATTAATCTTCAAATCTGATCGTTGCAAATAGTTATTGAGTGTAGTCTACATCTTGGAGTTATAATTCAATAATTCTTAACTTTTGCTAATTTATATATATATAAATTACGATATATGGTGTAGTGACCCGAACTTTTCCATGTTTATATATATTAATCGAGATTGATATTTACATGATTAAATGTTTCCAACATGTTAAGCAATCAAACTTGTTAAGACTTGATTAATTGAAATATGTTTCATATAGACAATTGACCACCCAAGTTGACCGGTGATTCACGAACGTTAAAACTTGTAAAAACTATATGATGACATATATATGGATATATATATAGTTAACATGATACTATGATAAGTAAACATATCATTAAGTATATTAACAATGAACTACATATGTAAAAACAAGACTACTAACTTAATGATTTTTAAACGATACATATATGTAACGATTATCGTTGTAAAGACATTTAATGTATATATATATATATCATATTAAGAGATATTCATACATGATAATATCATGATAATATAATAATTTAAAATATTATTTGATATTATAAACATTGGGTTAACAATATTTAACAAGATCGTTAACCTAAAGGTTTCAAAACAACACTTACATGTAACGACTAACGATGACTTAACGACTCAGTTAAAATGTATATACATGTAGTGTTTTAATATGTATTTATACACTTTTGAAAGACTTCAATACACTTATCAAAATACTTCTACTTAACAAAAATGCTTACAATTACATCCTCGTTCAGTTTCATCAACAATTCTACTCGTATGCACCCGTATTCATACTCGTACAATACACAGCTTTTAGATGTATGTACTATTGGTATATACACTCCAATGATCAGCTCTTAGCAGCCCATGTGAGTCACCTAACACATGTGGGAACCATCATTTGGCAACTAGCATGAAATATCTCATAAAATTACAAAAATATGAGTAATCATTCATGACTTATTTACATGAAAATAAATTACATATCCTTTATATCTAATCCATACACCAACGACCAAAAACACCTACAAACACTTTCATTCTTCAATTTTCTTCATCTAATTGATCTCTCTCAAGTTCTATCTTCAAGTTCTAAGTGTTCTTCATATATTCTACAAGTTCTAGTTACATAAAATCAAGAATACTTTCAAGTTTGCTAGCTCACTTCCAATCTTGTAAGGTGATCATCCAACCTCAAGAAATCTTTGTTTCTTACAGTAGGTTATCATTCTAATACAAGGTAATAATCATATTCAAACTTTGGTTCAATTTCTATAACTATAACAATCTTATTTCAAGTGATGATCTTAATTGAACTTGTTTTCGTGTCATGATTCTGCTTCAAGAACTTCGAGCCATCCAAGGATCCGTTGAAGCTAGATCCATTTTTCTATTTTCCAGTAGGTTTATCCAAGGAACTTAAGGTAGTAATGATGTTCATAACATCATTTGATTCATACATATAAAGCTATCTTATTCGAAGGTTTAAACTTGTAATCACTAGAACATAGTTTAGTTAATTCTAAACTTGTTCGCAAACAAAAGTTAATCCTTCTAACTTGACTTTTAAAATCAACTAAACACATGTTCTATATCTATATGATATGCTAACTTAATGATTTAAAACCTGGAAACACGAAAAATACAGTAAAACCGGATTTACGCCGTCGTAGTAACACCGCGGGCTGTTTTGGGTTAGTTAATTAAAAACTATGATAAACTTTGATTTAAAAGTTGTTATTCTGGGAAAATGATTGTTATTATGAACATGAAACTATATCCAAAAATTATGGTTAAACTCAAAGTGGAAGTATGTTTTCTAAAATGGTCATCTAGACGTCGTTCTTTCGACTGAAATGACTACCTTTACAAAAATGACTTGTAACTTATTTTTCCGACTATAAACCTATACTTTTTCTGTTTAGATTCATAAAATAGAGTTCAATATGAAACCATAGCAATTTGATTCACTCAAAACGGATTTAAAATGAAGAAGTTATGGGTAAAACAAGATTGGATAATTTTTCTCATTTTAGCTACGTGAAAATTGGTAACAAATCTACTCCAACCATAACTTAATCAACTTGTATTGTATATTATGTAATCTTGAGATACCATAGACACGTATACAATGTTTCGACTTATCATGTCGACACATCTATATATATTTCGGAACAACCATAGACACTCTATATGTGAATGTTGGAGTTAGCTATACAGGGTTGAGGTTGATTCCAAAATATTTATAGTTTGAGTTGTGATCAATACTGAGATACGTATACACTGGGTCGTGGATTGATTCAAGATAATATTTATCGATTTATTTCTGTACATCTAACTGTGGACAACTAGTTGTAGGTTACTAACGAGGACAACTGACTTAATAAACTTAAAACATCAAAATATATTAAAAGTGTTGTAAATATATTTTGAACATACTTTGATATATATGTATATATTGTTATAGGTTCGTGAATCAACCAGTGGCCAAGTCTTACTTCCCGACGAAGTAAAAATCTGTGAAAGTGAGTTATAGTCCCACTTTTAAAATCTAATATTTTTGGGATGAGAATACATGCAGGTTTTATAAATGATTTATAAAATAGACACAAGTACGTGAAACTACATTCTATGGTTGAATTATCGAAATCGAATATGCCCCTTTTTATTAAGTCTGGTAATCTAAGAATTAGGGAACGGACACCCTAATTGACGCGAATCCTAAAGATAGATCTATTGGGCCTAACAAACCCCATCCAAAGTACTGGATGCTTTAGTACTTTGAAATTTATATCATATCCGAAGGGTGTCCCGGAATGATGGGGATATTCTTATATATGCATCTTGTTAATGTCGGTTACCAGGTGTTCACCATATGAATGATTTTTATCTCTATGTATGGGATGTGTATTGAAATATGAAATCTTGTGGTCTATTGTTACGATTTGATACATATAGGTTAAACCTATAACTCACCAACATTTTTGTTGACGTTTAAAGCATGTTTATTCTCAGGTGAATACTAAGAGCTTCCGCTGTTGCATACTAAAATAAGGACAAGATTTGGAGTCCATGTTTGTATGATATTGTGTAAAAACTGCATTCAAGAAACTGATTTCGATGTAACATATTTGTATTGTAAACCATTATGTAATGGTCGTGTGTAAACAGGATATTTTAGATTATCATTATTTGATAATCTACATAAAGCTTTTAAACCTTTATTTATGAAATAAAGGTTATGGTTTGTTTTAAAAATGAATGCAGTCTTTGAAAAACGTCTCATATAGAGGTCAAAACCTCGCAACGAAATCAATTAATATGGAACGTTTTTAATCAATAAGAACGGGACATTTCAGTTGGTATCCGAGCGTTGGTCTTAGAGAACCAGAATTTTGCATTAGTGTGTCTTATCGAGTTTGTTAGGATGCATTAGTGAGTCTGGACTTCGACCGTGTTTACTTGAAAAATGATTGCTTAACAAATTTTGTTGGAAACTATATATTTTTAACATGTGAATATTATGTGATATATTAATCTCTTAACGCGTTTGATATTATGTGATAGATGTCTACCTCTAGAACAAGTCCCATTGACTCACCTAATAATAATGAAGAGTCAAATGTAAATTGGAATGATTCGTGGACTGATTCACAAGTTCCCGAAGAGGAACCGGAAGAAGAGTCGGAACCGGAAGAAGAATCGGAACCGGAAGAAGAATCGGAACCGGATGAAGAAATAGAACCGGTGGGGGAAATAATAAAACGATTAAGTAAAAGAAAATCCTCAACCAACCGACCAAGGTTAATTATGGTCAATGGTGTTTCCGCCAAGGAAGCAAAATATTGGGAGGATTACCAATTCTCCGATGAATCGGATTCCGACGAGAATTCCGATGATGTTATAGAAATTACCCCAACTGAATTTAAAAAGGCAAAAGAAAATAATAAGGGAAAGGGCATAAAAATAGAGAAATCTAATTCCAACCCCGATGAACTTTATATGTATCGTCAACCCCCGAAGTCCTTAAGATGTAACAATGAGCCGGGAACCTCTAAACCACCAGGTTTTTCTAAACCAATGTGGACAACGACGGCTCGTATTAGGGGAACATCATATATCCCTAGAAACTTGGCAAAACGAACCAAAACCGAACAAGAAGAAACGAGCGAGTCGGAATAAGATAGTTGTATTCGTGTGGTGTAATATATGTAATATAGTGTGCTTATGCTTTATGATATATGTAAAAAAAATTACTTGTATTAATAAGTATTTTTTTTTATGAATCTAACTCTTGTCTATTTTACAGTATAAAAACACAAAATGGATAGACAACCCAATATTTTAAGAGACCTACCCGGAGACATGATTGATGAAATCTTGTCTAGAGTCGGTCAGAATTCTTCGGCACAACTATTTAAGGCGAGATCAGTTTGTAAGACATTCGAAGAACGTTCCAAGAATGCCTTGGTTTATAAAAGGATTTCGTTTGAAAGATGGGGGATATCACATTGGGAAACCCATAAGTTACGATGTGTTTACTTTGACGCATATATTGCGGGGAACCCAAATGCTATTTTACGCAATGGGTTAAGAAATTATTTTGACTCAATATATCCGAATATTGGACTTCGTGATTTAGAAAAAGCGGCTAACATGCAACATAAAGAAGCATGTTATGCTTACGGATTAGTAATGTTCGCTTCTCACCAAAGTGAGAACAAGAACATCGGGCTACAACTATTAAACAAAACGTTCCCACAAGTGACGGAGTCGGTAATTGGGGTAAGAAATGACGTTTTTAGATTGTTACGGGACTGTTGGACATTACGTAACCCTCGTCCCTTTGACGACGTTACAACACGCTGTCTTATCAAAGGCCATAACGGTTATGTTCCACAAGACCAAGGATGGGAAGTAATCCTAGTAAAACCAGAATGCATGACTTGTTTCTGGACGTATGAATTACGTGTCTTTATTGCCTTTGCTGAACGACTTGTGTACTAGCTAGAATTATCTTCACAACCATCTTGTATCAAATTTATTGTGTGCTATATTTCATGCTATATGTAAAATAAGCGGTATTGTAAATTTGTAAAATATTGTGTAAAAGTTTGAACGCGAAATATTATTATAATCAGTTTTTCATATAGAATTGTAGTAGTTGAATTGTATATTAGCTACTAAGTATGAACTTAACGGGTAGGTACTACCCGAATTTAAACTTATAAAATGCTAATATGAAGAAAAAGCTTTTATAAATGAGTTCATATTATGCTACGAAATACTATTAACTACTCTTAATATTCTGTATGATTAACTTGTTCCATTTGACTATTTTGAAGGAAATGGCACCGACTACTCGACACACCGTGAATATGAATGAAGAGGAATTCCGTACTTTTCTAGCTTCAAACATAGCCGCAGTACAGGCTGCGCTACATACCAAAAATAACCTTGGATCTGGCAGTACAGGAAATCGTGTAGGATGCACCTACAAAGAATTCACTGCCTGCAAACCTTTGGAATTTGATGGAACCGAAGGACCGATCGGATTGAAACGGTGGACCGAGAAGGTCGAATCGGTGTTTGCCATAAGTAAGTGTACTGAAGAGGACAAAGTGAAGTACGCTACGCATACCTTCACAGGTTCTGCGTTAACATGGTGGAATGCCTATCTAGAGCAAGTGGGACAAGATGATGCGTACGCACTACCGTGGTCAGCATTCAAGCACTTGATGAACGAGAAGTACCGTCCCAGAACCGAGGTCAATAAGCTCAAGACAGAACTTAGAGGGTTACGAACCCAAGGATTTGATATTACCACGTACGAAAGACGATTCACAGAATTGTGCCTATTGTGTCCGGGAGCATTTGAAGATGAGGAAGAGAAGATCGACGCGTTTGTGAAAGGATTACCGGAAAGAATCCAAGAAGATATAAGTTCACACGAGCCCGCCTCCATACAACAGGCATGTAGAATGGCTCACAAACTAGTGAACCAGATTGAAGAAAGAATTAAAGAACAGACTGCTGAAGAGGCCAATGTGAAGCAAGTCAAAAGAAAGTGGGAGGAAAACGGTGATAAGAATCACCAATACAACAACAATAGCAATTACAACAATAATCGCAACAATTATCCCAACAATCGCAACATCAATCGCAACTACAACAAACGGCCCAACAACAACAACAACAACAATAACAACAATAACAACAACATCAACTACAACAATCATCCCAACAATAATAACAACCGCAACAACAACAACAATCAGAAGCAGCTATGCCAAAGGTGTGAAAAGTATCACTCGGGGTTCTGCACCAAATTTTGTAACAAGTGTAAAAGAAATGGTCATAGCGCGGCGAAGTGTGAGGTCTACGGACCAGGGGTTAATAGAACGAAAGGAACAAATGGTGTCGGAACGAGTAATGGCGGAGCAAGTAGTGTCGGAGCAAGTTATGCCAATGTAGTTTGTTATAAATGTGGAAAACTGGGCCACATTATTAGAAATTGCCCGAACCAGGAGAACACGAATGGACAAGGCCACGGAAGAGTTTTCAATATTAATGCGGCAGAGGCACAGGAAGACCCGGAGCTTGTTACGGGTACGTTTCTTATTGACAATAAATCTGCTTACATTTTATTTGATTCGGGTGCGGATAGAAGCTATATGAGTAGAGATTTTTGTGCTAAATTAAGTTGTCCATTGACGCCTTTGGATAGTAAATTTTTACTCGAATTAGCAAATGGTAAATTAATTTCAGCAGATAATATATGTCGGAATCGAGAAATTAAACTGGTTAGCGAAACATTTAAGATTGATTTGATACCAGTAGAGTTAGGGAGTTTTGATGTGATAATCGGTATGGACTGGTTGAAAGAAGTGAAAGCAGAGATCGTTTGTTACAAAAATGCAATTCGCATTATACGAGAAAAAGGAAAACCCTTAATGGTGTACGGAGAAAAGGGCAACACGAAGCTACATCTTATTAGTAATTTGAAGGCACAAAAACTAATAAGAAAAGGTTGTTATGCTATTCTAGCACTCGTTGAGAAAGTACAAACTGAAGAAAAGAGCATCAATGATGTTCCCATTGCAAAAGAATTTCCCGATGTATTTCCGAAAGAATTACCGAGATTACCCCCACATCGATCCGTTGAATTTCAAATAGATCTTGTACTAGGAGCTGCACCAATAGCTCGTGCTCCTTACAGACTCGCACCCAGCGAGATGAAAGAACTGCAAAGCCAATTACAAGAACTTTTAGAGCGTGGTTTCATTCGACCAAGCACATCACCGTGGGGAGCTCCTGTTTTGTTTGTCAAGAAGAAAGATGGTACATTCAGGTTGTGTATCGACTACCGAGAGTTGAACAAACTTACCATCAAGAACCGTTACCCACTACCGAGAATCGACGACTTATTTGATCAACTACAAGGCTCGTCTGTTTATTCAAAGATTGACTTACGTTCCGGGTATCATCAAATGCGGGTGAAAGAAGATGATATTCCAAAGACTGCTTTCAGAACACGTTACGGTCATTACGAGTTTATGGTCATGCCGTTTGGTTTAACTAATGCACCAGCTGTGTTCATGGACCTTATGAACCGAGTGTGTGGACCATACCTTGACAAGTTTGTCATTGTTTTCATTGATGACATACTTATTTACTCAAAGAATGACCAAGAACACGGTGAACATTTGAGAAAGGTGTTAGAAGTATTGAGGAAGGAAGAATTGTACGCTAAGTTTTCAAAGTGTGCATTTTGGTTGGAAGAAGTTCAATTCCTCGGTCACATAGTGAACAAAAAAGGTATTAAGGTGGATCCGGCAAAGATAGAAACTGTTGAAAAGTGAGAAACCCCGAAAACTCCGAAACACATACGCCAGTTTTTAGGACTAGCTGGTTACTACAGAAGGTTCATCCAAGACTTTTCCAGAATAGCAAAACCCTTGACTGCATTAACGCATAAAGGGAAGAAATTTGAATGGAATGATGAACAAGAGAAAGCGTTTCAGTTATTAAAGAAAAAGCTAACTACGGCACCTATATTATCATTGCCTGAAGGGAATGATGATTTTGTGATTTATTGTGACGCATCAAAGCAAGGTCTCGGTTGTGTATTAATGCAACGAACGAAGGTGATTGCTTATGCGTCTAGACAATTGAAGATTCACGAACAAAATTATACGACGCATGATTTGGAATTAGGCGCGGTTGTTTTTGCATTAAAGACTTGGAGGCACTACTTATATGGGGTTAAAAGTATTATATATACCGACCACAAAAGTCTTCAACACATATTTAATTAGAAACAACTGAATATGAGGCAGCGTAGGTGGATTGAATTATTGAATGATTACGACTTTGAGATTCGTTACCACCCGGGGAAGGCAAATGTGGTAGCCGATGCCTTGAGCAGGAAGGACAGAGAACCCATTCAAGTAAAATCTATGAATATAATGATTCATAATAACCTTACTACTCAAATAAAGGAGGCGCAACAAGGAGTTTTAAAAGAGGGAAATTTAAAGGATGAAATACCCAAAGGATCGGAGAAGCATCTTAATATTCGGGAAGACGGAACCCGGTATAGGGCTGAAAGGATTTGGGTACCAAAATTTGGAGATATGAAAGAAATGGTACTTAGAGAAGCTCATAAAACCAGATACTCAATACATCCTGGAACGGGGAAGATGTACAAGGATCTCAAGAAACATTTTTGGTGGCCGGGTATGAAAGTCGATGTTGCTAAATACGTAGGAGAATGTTTGACGTGTTCTAAGGTCAAAGCTGAGCATCAGAAACCATCAGGTCTACTTCAACAACCCGAAATCCCGGAATGGAAATGGGAAAACATTACCATGGATTTCATCACTAAATTGCCAAGGACTGCAAGTGGTTTTGATACTATTTGGGTAATAGTTGATCGTCTCACCAAATCAGCACACTTCCTGCCAATAAGAGAAGATGACAAGATGGAGAAGTTAGCACGACTGTATTTGAAGGAAGTCGTCTCCAGACATGGAATACCAATCTCTATTATCTCTGATAGGGATGGCAGATTTATTTCAAGATTCTGGCAGACATTACAGCAAGCATTAGGAACTCGTCTAGACATGAGTACTGCCTATCATCCACAAACTGATGGGCAGAGCGAAAGGACGATACAAACGCTTGAAGACATGCTACGAGCATGTGTTATTGATTTCAGAAACAGTTGGGATCGACATCTACCTTTAGCAGAATTTTCCTACAACAACAGCTACTATTCAAGCATTGAGATGGCGCCGTTTGAAGCACTTTATGGTAGAAAGTGCAGGTCTCCGATTTGTTGGAGTGAAGTGGGGGATAGACAGATTACGGGTCCGGAGATTATACAAGAAACCACCGAGAAGATCATCCAAATTCAACAACGGTTGAAAACCGCCCAAAGTCGACAAAAGAGCTACGCTGACATTAAAAGAAAAGATATAGAATTTGAAATTGGAGAGATGGCCATGCTTAAAGTTGCACCTTGGAAAGGCGTTGTTCGATTTGGTAAACGAGGGAAATTAAATCCAAGGTATATTGGACCATTCAAGATTATTGATCGTGTCGGACTAGTAGCTTACCGACTTAAGTTACCTCAACAACTCGCGGCTGTACATAACACTTTCCACGTCTCGAATTTGAAAAAATATTTTGCTAAAGAAGATCTCACTATTCCGTTAGATGAAATCCAAATCAACAAAAAACTTCAATTCATCGAAGAACCCGTCGAAATAATGGATCGTGAGGTTAAAAGACTTAAGCAAAACAAGATACCAATTGTTAAGGTTCGATGGAATGCTCGTAGAGGACCTGAGTTCACCTGGGAGCGTGAAGATCAGATGAAGAAGAAATACCCGAATCTATTTCCAGAAGATTCGTCAACACCTTCAACAGCTTAAAATTTCGGGACGAAATTTATTTAACGGGTAGGTACTGCAGTGACCCGAACTTTTCCATGTTTATATATATTAATCGAGATTGATATTTACATGATTAAATGTTTCCAACATGTTAAGCAATCAAACTTGTTAAGACTTGATTAATTGAAATATGTTTCATATAGACAATTGACCACCCAAGTTGACCGGTGATTCACGAACGTTAAAACTTGTAAAAACTATATGATGACATATATATGGATATATATATAGTTAACATGATACTATGATAAGTAAACATATCATTAAGTATATTAACAATGAACTACATATGTAAAAACAAGACTACTAACTTAATGATTTTTAAACGAGACATATATGTAACGATTATCGTTGTAAAGACATTTAATGTATATATATATATCATATTAAGAGATATTCATACATGATAATATCATGATAATATAATAATTTAAAATCTCATTTGATATTATAAACATTGGGTTAACAATATTTAACAAGATCGTTAACCTAAAGGTTTCAAAACAACACTTACATGTAACGACTAACGATGACTTAACGACTCAGTTAAAATGTATATACATGTAGTGTTTTAGTATGTATTTATACACTTTTGAAAGACTTCAATACACTTATCAAAATACTTCTACTTAACAAAAATGCTTACAATTACATCCTCGTTCAGTTTCATCAACAATTCTACTCGTATGCACCCGTATTCGTACTCGTACAATACACAACTTTTAGATGTATGTACTATTGGTATATACACTCCAATGATCAGCTCTTAGCAGCCCATGTGAGTCACCTAACACATGTGGGAACCATCATTTGGCAACTAGCATGAAATATCTCATAAAATTACAAAAATATGAGTAATCATTCATGACTTATTTACATGAAAACAAAATTACATATCCTTTATATCTAATCCATACACCAACGACCAAAAACACCTACAAACACTTTAATTCTTCAATTTTCTTCATCTAATTGATCTCTCTCAAGTTCTATCTTCAAGTTCTAAGTGTTCTTCATATATTCTACAAGTTCTAGTTACATAAAATCAAGAATACTTTCAAGTTTGCTAGCTCACTTCCAATCTTGTAAGGTGATCATCCAACCTCAAGAAATCTTTGTTTCTTACAGTAGGTTATCATTCTAATACAAGGTAATAATCATATTCAAACTTTGCTTCAATTTCTATAACTATAACAATCTTATTTCAAGTGATGATCTTAATTGAACTTGTTTTCGTGTCATGATTCTGCTTCAAGAACTTCGAGCCATCCAAGGATCCGTTGAAGCTAGATCCATTTTTCTCTTTTCCAGTAGGTTTATCCAAGGAACTTAAGGTAGTAATGATGTTCATAACATCATTTGATTCATACATATAAAGCTATATTATTCGAAGGTTTAAACTTGTAATCACTAGAACATAGTTTAGTTAATTCTAAACTTGTTCGCAAACAAAAGTTAATCCTTCTAACTTGACTTTTAAAATCAACTAAACACATGTTCTATATCTATATGATATGCTAACTTAATGATTTAAAACCTGGAAACACGAAAAACACCGTAAAACCGGATTTACGCCGTCGTAGTAACACCGCGGGCTGTTTTGGGTTAGTTAATTAAAAACTATGATAAACTTTGATTTAAAAGTTGTTATTCTGAGAAAATTATTGTTATTATGAACATGAAACTATATCCAAAAATTATGGTTAAACTCAAAGTGGAAGTATGTTTTCTAAAATGGTCATCTAGACGTCGTTCTTTCGACTGAAATGACTACCTTTACAAAAATGACTTGTAACTTATTTTTCCGACTATAAACCTATACTTTTTCTGTTTAGATTCATAAAATAGAGTTCAATATGAAACCATAGCAATTTGATTCACTCAAAACGGATTTAAAATGAAGAAGTTATGGGTAAAACAAGATTGGATAATTTTTCTCATTTTAGCTACGTGAAAATTGGTAACAAATCTACTCCAACCATAACTTAATCAACTTGTATTGTATATTATGTAATCTTGAGATACCATAGACACGTATACAATGTTTCGACTTATCATGTCGACACATCTATATATATTTCGGAACAACAATAGACACTCTATATGTGAATGTTGGAGTTAGCTATACAGGGTTGAAGTTGATTCCAAAATATATATAGTTTGAGTTATGATCAATACTGAGATACGTATACACTGGGTCATGGATTGATTCAAGATAATATTTATCGATTTATTTCTGTACATCTAACTGTGGACAACTAGTTGTAGGTTACTAACGAGGACAGCTGACTTAATAAACTTAAAACATCAAAATATATTAAAAGTGTTGTAAATATATTTTGAACATACTTTGATATATATGTATATATTGTTATAGGTTCGTGAATCAACCAGTGGCCAAGTCTTACTTCCCGACGAAGTAAAAACTGCATTCAAGAAACTGATTTCGATGTAACATATTTGTATTGTAAACCATTATGTAATGGTCGTGTGTAAACAGGATATTTTAGATTATCATTATTTGATAATCTACGTAAAGCTTTTAAACCTTTATTTATGAAATAAAGGTTATGGTTTGTTTTAAAAATGAATGCAGTCTTTGAAAAACGTCTCATATAGAGGTCAAAACCTCGCAACGAAATCAATTAATATGGAACGTTTTTAATCAATAAGAACGGGACATTTCATATGGTGTCAGTATTTGATTGGCTAATACTAAACGTTAACAGTAACTTCTATTAAAACCCAAATCTACGCCTGACCCGACCCATTTACCCGTAATAAACTCCAACTGTAGACCTGAAAGCCACAATTTAAACCCTAAAAAATTCAATCACACTCTGCTTCCTCCTCCCAGAAACCCAGAAACTTCTGGCGATTTTAGGGTCTCCACCTCCACCAACCATATCGCTATCCCGTCTCTATCGCCACCTGTGTCCATCGCTATTACTGTCTCCGTCGCCAACACCATCGTCGCAACCACCATCATCGTACCATTGGCTTTAATCGAAGTTTTCAGCCGACGGTTTGCGGTAATTTTAATCAATGCGTTACATTCGACGGCCAAGGAATTGATGGTTTGATTCTGATTATTTGGTCGTTTAAACCTGTTCGAAATCCATGTTGCCGATTTGATTTCGACATGTTTTCACTATTAGCGCTCCAATCTGACATCTTTGAATCGATTGAAGATTTATCGACTTTTTATCAAGGTAAATTTTTTAACTAAATCTGCCATCTTTTATTTATATGATGCTATATTGTGTGTAACGATACTCAGGATGTGCTCGAGAAATGGAAAAAGAAGGCAATTGATGCAACAAAAAAGAGGTAGATTTATCCTGTTGAAGTCTGTTAACATTGTAAGTATATTAATTCTTTGTTCGTAATTTGTTGTTATGGTTTGATTTCTATTTAAGTTTATTTTTCTATGCTTAGTGAGTGAATGTTTTCTATGCACAGTGACTGAATGTAGGTTGTTAATGGCATATACATATATATATATATATATATATATATATATATATATATATGGACTATTAGTCATCATCTTAAGTAGAAAAGGAAAAAAATTATAAGATAAATATATGAAAACAACAAACTCTGAAATGCAAGACGCCATGGACTCGATTTTCTTATTCATAATGGCTACTATTTCTATTAAAATATAACATATCAAAGATGTAAGACTAATTTGGTATTTTCGGTTTGTTTGACCCAAAAAGGGAACTGGACAGTCATTTGAAAATGAGAGAATTTTCTGACGTATTGATATAACTTATTTTAAAGTAAAACATAGTAGTAACATAACATCACGTGTATTTTCGGTTTATTTTATGTCAGATATTTTCGATTTATTTACGTTATACTTGGATATGAAGAAAGAGGTGGTTTACCTGTCCTTTTTTTAATTTTTCTTTCCTTTTACTTTCCCTCTTGCAGGTTATGCTCTTACGGTTAATGTTGTTGCTGTACGGGTATCTTTCGTCATTGCATACTTGGTACTGCATTCCTCAATTGTATTCAGGTGTCTTTGCTTTCGTTGTCAAGGTCAGATTCTAATCTGATTTCAAATTTTTTATCAAATACGATTCTCCAGTTTTTCGATTTATGTTGTGGAAGTTGTTTGTGCGTTTGTTAATTGTTTTTTGCTAGGTTTTTTTTGGTAGTGATTTTATGCTTACTTTATTGGTATACATAATGTTTGTAGTTGGAAGCATTTGTCAATTTGTTTAGAAATTTCAATTATATTTGATTTTACAGTTGTTGAATGTTCGTTGGGTAGTTTCTATTGTGTGTAGTATTTTAGTTTGCCGATTTATGTTTTAGTATCTCAACTTCGATTTTGAATATGCAATTTTATGTAGTTTTTTATATTTATTCAAGAAATATATATATATATATATATATATATATATATATATATATATATATATATATATATATACTAGCTTTTGTTGAGATGGTTTTGTTATTTTTAAAATCTTTAAAATATTCTATTGCTCTTTGTTCTTTATCTAGCTAATGTATCTTATTTATCGTTGATGAAAGTTGAGACATAAGTTGTCAGTTATGGTGAATCTATGATTGATGTTGTGGTTATTTCTGTTGTGTTGCTGTTTTCAGTTTGTTCAAGGAGTATGTTACAAGTTGAAGTATAAAGTTGGTTTATAACTTCCATTAAGGTAACGCATTTCATTTTAGTTGTCGCATATTGTTAGTTATTTCTTGGTAATCGATTATAGTTGCAGTTTGTGTTTATTTGTTAGCCATGTCTTAACTGTTCTATTGTTTCGATAGTGCTGATTTGGATATGAATTTTTTTACTATATCATCGTGGCAATTAGCTAATAGGTATTTATTACAGTGTAGTACGGAGTAATAGATTAGCTACTTCTTCTGTATGTGTTGTTTGTGTATTTGTGGTTTGTTCTTTTGTTCAGAATATGGTTGATAATAGTATTCAAGGAGAACTTCGAACTGTTGTTTCTTCTTTTGTGGCTCGGTGTGTGCATAATGGGTGTAGCAGTCAGCGACAGATAGATGATCATGTATATTTCACTCCTGGTATAATTTACGATTTGTCTTAATTACATGTTATAATATTTTTTTTTTCTGGTAACTAATGCACATTTTTAAAAATTTTAAATGTCTTATTAGGTGCATACTAGGTTTCAACTGCAACATTTGCAGGCCGGCCAACGATTATAGCTTCGAGTTCTACTGATTATGGAGGTTTATTATTTTGAATGTCAAAGCATTACAATCTGTTTTTTTTTTTTTTTTTTTTTTTTTTTTTTTTCATGTGAGTGCTTTGGATGTTGCAAAATTATTACACTATTGTTTTTTAATCGAACTGGTGCTTTTCTATATTTTTTTATGTTTGCCCTAATTGTTTATGTCATCTTTACTACCGTGAGTATTTCTGATGTTAATAGTTCTCTTTGTTTGGTTACAGTGAGTATTTTTGATGTTAATAGTTCCCTTTGTTTGGTTGGTTTAGGAGTTAGTGTGATACCATTTTTTATTTTATTCAAATTTGACACTGTTTTTTGTTTCCCTAAACTGTTGTAGTATATTTTTAGTTTGCTTTTGTTACTGCAACATTGATCTCAAGTATGTTCCCATTGAAAAAGTTGTTTGTCTAACTGTTGTTACTTACATTTTAATTTTTTTTATAACCTCAATGCATGCTATTGCGAACATCCCCTAACCAAACTATTAACAGTCCAAATTAAGAAAGAAACTAACAGAAAGAAAGAAACTAACATATTGAATAAAGGAACAATAGATTGCCATTGTTGTCTTTCAAACACAAGAATTGTATATGGGCAAATTGGGTACAAATTGTGTGAAGTTTGGTTTTAATAGATTTACATAGCAGACCATAACAAAAAGCCATTATTACTTCACTTAGTATTATAACTACGCAAAACATATCCGTAGCATAATTGGATCATATGAGACTGTCATTGCAAATTCAAAAATTGAAATTTTTTATTTTTTTTTATTTTTTTTATTTTTAAGATTGGAATCTATTGCAAATGAAACGTTCGAGGTACGCAAGATGTTTTGTAATCTTTATTAAAACAACGTTTAAACATATGTTAAACGTCTTCGGAGGAGCCCCCGACGCAAACACTGAAGAATGCCGTCGATCGTACAACTTTTGTATTCATCTTGAACCTAAAGGTAAAATCCACCTGTTTTTACTAATTTAATGACCTGTTCAATGTTGTATTGTTCAACAATTGTGTTTTGTATAAATATTAAATTAGTCATTCCATTTTTTATGTACTGTTGCGTTCCATCCGTTAACTGCAACCCGAACGCATTACAAGGTGGTTTCAAATTCGGCAATTGTCAATTTCGACTAGACGTACCAATATCCGCCGCGAAGCGCGGATCACATACCTAGTTCATAATTAAATTTCGTTGTTTTTTTTTCGACGTTGTTGGTAATTGGGCAGTTGTTATGGTAATGGGTCACCATTTGGTAGTTGCTGTTAAATATAGTCAATGCAACTAATCATGAATCTCAAAACATATGAACAACTATAACACAGTCCACTACATTCTACATCAAAGTTTTATTTATAGGTGAAATGTGTTAATAGTTATCTCAACGAGGATGTCGCCCCAATCAATCTGGCTTTTGATCAAAGTTTTATTTATAGGTGAAATGTGTTAATAGTTTTCTCAACGAGGATGTCGCCCCAATCAATCTTTACAACTTGGCATATTTTGTTTAATACACTACATTAATATATTACATATTGTCTATCACGTAAGTATAGTATTCAGATGCGTCTTTGGGCATAGGCAACATAGGCAATCGCCTAGGGCCCAAAAATTAGAAGGGCCCAATTTTTTTTTAATATATATGCAATTGTCGAATAGTTAAGTAAATTAAATAAAATATTGTCGAATAAATATTTGATAATAAAAAAATTTGTTACGACTGTCTTGAAAACTTCTTTTGTATTGATAAATTTTAATATGATATTTTTATCTGTATTAAAAAAAAATTTAACGTGTATAAAGGCCCATTTTTATTTTCGCCTAGGGCCTCTAAATTGTAGAGACTGCCCTGACAGTATTATATTTAGCTATTTTTTTTCTCTCTTTCTCATATGTAACATGATTCATGTTGTATAAATCTAAATTTCGATCGGGTGGATCTTATGAAGGTGGATCATAATACCGCTATCGAAATCAATGTCGGAATGAAAGTCATTACAACTTTATATAAGTTCACCGATCCAAAAGCATGTGTGTTTGAGGAGGCCCTCCTTATTAAATAGGTGTATTTACTATCATTAATGACTGCCTCAAAAGATTAATTGCATTGACTAATTTTCAAGGGAGGTCACTTAATGGCACAATATGTAGTAAGTTTCTTCTCTAAAGAACTTAATGGGCCGAGCTAGAAGATTTAGCTAGAAAAGAAACTTGCCAAATTGCGGGTCTAAAAAATATTTTAAAATGTACTTGAATGCTAAAATAATATTAATGATTTTATCAAAAAATAAATATACTATCATGATTGTTATAAAATATTTTTGTCATCTTAACTTTGTGATGGGAAGAAAACTTCATTGATGTGAAGGTGATGTCCATTCGTGTTCCAATTCTATCAATTGGATACTGATGTCAAATATAACATATTACGTAGTATGTCACTTGTGCAAGACACAATGCAACACATTAGTCATGACTACCAAGTTCCACTCCTTGAGTTGCTAATATAATCATTGTTGTGAGCATAGGTCCATGTTATATTTGTATGTACGCGGGTACATTTTTTCATAAATAACCGTCCGTCACGAGCACAGGTACCGGCGGGTCACGGGTTTTTTTCCACCAGTTGCCATCCCTAATTATCGAGAAAAGACTATTGGAAAATTGCATGAAGTACTCGCAACCAAATAATTTGCAAATGTGCTTTTCACAAATATTATCAATCAAATAATAATAAATTACTTAAATAAAAAATTATTACGAAAAACCCTCAATGTTGCGGGTATTAAACTAGTAATATAATTATTATTTTGACAGAATGGAATTAGTTTGTGCGACGCCCCGTACAAAACCATCGTGTACGGTTCATCAACAACATGATCATTACAAGGTCAAACACTATATGCTGTTTGAAAACCAGTTTTGCATTCATAAAAAGATAACGTTTTACAAAAGATAACGTGCTTCCTATGAATAGAAGTGTTAACATAAGTATGTGACCCAAAGGTCGTTACAAAGCCATTGTTTGAAAATAACATAAGTTACGAATGCAAAATAAAAGTTTCATGATTGAGACATCTCTAAGTAATGCATCGGAAATCTAACACAGCAGGTCCATAACAGCAAGTCTATAACACCAAGACAGCAAGTCTAATAGAGGAAGCAACAACGTCTAAGCACCTGAGAAATACACGCTTAAAAGTCAACACGAATGTTGGTGAGCTATAGTTTGTAATCAGTAAAGTAATGTAGACCACGAGATTTCAGTGCTTCAACCAACAGTTTAAATCAGTATGAAAAGTATATGCTTAACCGTGGGCACCCGGTAACTAGACTTAACGTATGTATATCACCCCCTAAAAGTGCACTTGGCGAGTGCGTTTATCCTCGAAGTATTAAACACCCGTTGAATGCTAGCGCGACTAGCCCGAGTGGGGATGTCAAACCCTATGGATCCATATCTAATATTCTCGTTCACTGGTTCAAAAACCAATGATTAAACGTTACCGTGCTAAGGGGAATCTTTGTGCTGTTATATCACCCACACATATGTAAAGTTTAAGTACTCGTGTCTAGTATGTAAAATGTAAAAAAGCGCATGTATTCTCAGTCCCAAAAATAGTTAAAGTAAAATGGATGCTATAACTCACAGTGATAAATGCGGTAAAGTCGATATGAAAAGTATGCAAGTAGTAAGTCGGTCCGAAAGGTCGTCAACCTAAGTCAAAGGTTACTAGGTCAGTATATTATCCCAAAAGGTTTAAAAGTACATAAATTAAGTTTAAGTGTCATCATCATCATCATCAAAGCTAAAGTAAGTTTAACAAGAATAGAGATCGAAATAAAAGGCTGACTTTGGACAGCTGTTACGTCCTCTACACAAATTAAAAAGACGTGTAGTCAGTGGCAATGGCTCCGTATGTGAGTCTACTAACCGCTGACCAATTTTCAGAACCTAACTCATCTTCGTTTGACCGTGGCAACGGTTTAAGTGCGAGTAGGTCAGAAATTTCAGCACAACGTTACAAAGGCGTAGTGACTTTTGGAAGGCTATAAATTCGAAACCGTATATCGGATTTAGGCGAGGCATAAACGAAAAGTCATCTACTCGAAACGAACTATCTGAAAATCAATTTTTTAGAAGTCCAGGAGTCTGATCAGACCCCGAAAAACAGCAAACAAGTGCTCCGGTGGGTTTCTTGGTGCTTGATGCTCATCACGGTTCTCATCCTTGATGCTTGTAAGCTTCAAGTGTACAACTCTTTGGTGTGTTAGCATCACTTTGACCAAGATTCAACTATCAACACACAATATGTTAAGACCAAGTAAGATTACAACTCACTTAAGAGTTTTAGAAGGATGATGAACTAAGGTTACATCATATTCTTAGTCTTAACACAAATACAAGTTCTATTTACAACTAAAGCTACAAACTTTCATTCAATCAAACAAGTATGCACATAAACTTGATCAAACAAAGTAATGAAACCCTAAGCTAGAGAGCTTGGATTCTTTTCACACAAGTTATGAGATTACAAAGCTAGAAAGCTTGAATCGTTGGTGTTCTTGAAGATCTTGAAGCATAAAACTTAGATCTTCAAGTTACATGAAGACCACAAACACAAGTTTTGATCTTTATAACAAAATAATGAGATCATAAGTTAAAAAATTAGATCCAACAAAAGAAATGAAGATTCAAAGCTAGAAAGCTTGAATCTTGGTTGTTCTTGAAGATCCTTAAAGCATGAAGCTAGATCTTCAAGTTACATGAAGATTACAAACACAAGTTTGAATCTTTACAACAAAATAAAGAGATCAAAAGCTAAAAGATTTAGATCTACCAAAATAAGTGAAGATTCAAACCTAGATAGCTTGAATCTTCCATGTTCTTGAAGGATTCAAATCCAAGTTTGAATCTACAAGATATAACAAGATCTAAAAGCTAAAGAGCTTGATCTTATGAAGATGATGATGATGTCGTGTATGAATAAGGAAGAAGAAGAAGAAAAATCAAGAAACTTACAAGTTTTAGAGTGAGAAAGACTAGAGAGAAAATAAGAGAGTAAGTGTGTGTAAATTGTGAATGAGATCAAGTGTGAAATGCATGGAATTAGCTTGGTATTTATAGGAGGTGAGGGTGTGACATGGTGGTGGCGGCCGTAGGTTTAGTGGGGGACAAAGGGGGACAACTTTTTGCTTTATGGTTAATGGTTGTCTAAAGTTGGTGCTTATGTTAGGATCCCATGCAACATTATAGATTATGGTTAACAAAAATGCTAGTATGTTCCCTCTAATAAATGAGCATTTGTCTTACATATAATTGTGTCACTAGTTATTAATAATTGGGCTAATTAAATAGTCCACTAACTAGAGTAGGGTGGGCTTAAGTCCAATAAGGTAGAAAGTCCAACAAGACTAACTAGTGTGTTCTAGTAAATTACTAAGCGAAATTAAGCATCCAAAAACCCAAGTAATTGTTATTATAAAATAACAATTAGTATTTTGTAGTCATAATATTCTGATTATGACCAAAGTTAAACGTGTACACAGCACAAAGCTCGTTTTAAACTTTAAGTGACACTAACGGTCGCAAAGGCTTCCGGGGACCAAGTTAAGTAACCTACGTACTTAATGACACGTTTTAATATATAAACGAAAGTAATCAACATGTAGTAAGATCCCAGAGTATAATATAGCTCAGTACGCACAAATATGCAGTTTCGTGAAAGCACAAAGCACAAAAGCAAGTCGAAAAAGTCGGGTCATTACATTACCCACCTGTTAACGAAAATTTCATCCCGAAATTTTAAGCTGAGGTAGACGGTAGAGTTGTGAAGAGGGGAGGATATTTCTGTTTCATTTGATCCTCTCGCTCCCAAGTAAACTCAGGTCCTCGTTTTGCATTCCATCAGACTCGAACGATCCGAATCTTGTTGCGTTTCAAGGTTTTGACCTCACGGTCCATAATTTCAACAGGTTCTTCCACGAAATGGAGTTTGTCATCAATCGTAAGCTCCTCAAGAGATATGACAAGTTCTGGTTCAGCAAGACATTTCTTCAAATTTGACACGTGAAAAGTAAGGTGAACAGCACTCAACTAAGTCGAAAGATCCAAACGGTAAGCAACGGGTCCAATACGCTCCAAAACTTCAAAAGGACCAATATACCGCGGGTTGAGCTTCCCACACTTTCCAAAACGGATTACACCTTTCCAAGGTGAGACTTTCAACATAACGCGATCCCCGATTTGAAATTCGTGGTCCTTGCGTTTAAGGTCGGCATAACTCTTTTGACGATCACGGGCCGTCTTGAGCCTCGATTGAATTTGGACAATCTTCTCGGTTGTTTCATGGACGAGTTCGGGTCCGGTGAGTTGCTTTTCACCTACTTCGGCCCAACAGATAGGAGAACGACATTTACGGCCATACAATGCTTCAAAAGGTGCGGCCTTAATGCTTGCATGGTACCTGTTGTTGTAAGAGAATTCGGATAACGACAAATGTCTCTCCCAAGCTTTCCCGAAATCAATAACACAAGCACGTAACATGTCCTCCAGGGTTTGGATCATGCGCTCGCTCTGTCCGTCGGTTTGCGGGTGATACGTTGTACTCATATCTAAACGTGTTCCCAACGCTTCTTGCAAGGAATGCCAAAATCTTGAAGCGAAACGAGCTTCTCGGTCTGAAATAATCGATAGGGGTACACCGTGACGAGATACGATTTCCTTTATGTATAACTGCGCCAGTCTGTGACACTGCTAAATTTTTTTTTTTATATACGTGGCGGAAGCATTTATTTATTAATTTCAAAATAAACATTAACTATTATTAATACAACCAGTGTCACGTGTCATTACAAAATACATGTTTACAAAATGTCACTGTTTAAATAAAGCAAGATCACATCAGAGTTGACTCCTGTCAAACATAACATCAACATGTCCTTCTGCTCCCCAAAACACGATATCTACAAAAGCTAATAACCTGCAGGGAGGAGATGGAGGGGAATTAGCACGAAGCTAAGTGAGTACAACTAACTACAGACCATAGCATACATAAGTGTTATACTAATCATGTCATATAGTCTAACACACAAACATCACCCAAGTGCCGTCTATAGAGACTCTGGCGGCTCGGCCAAACCATTAACCACCCGCAGGTTGATCTCTCCTACCGAGGCTACCACACAATAGGGACGCACTGGGCTCCAGCAAACAAGCATCAACTAACGTGCAGTCATCACAAAGTACTAACTAACCACAACAATAAGTATATCTAACAAGCATGGCAATCATAATATAACATGCTTCTATATACTATATTCTCCAGTTAGTCCCACTCACCAAATACCAGCAACCAACTCAGATAGTCTATTACTGAGCGGCTTTCTTATCTTTTTCACCTGAACATAAGGCAAATCAAGTTAGTTACTGTCCGATAACATCAAATAACACAATACAGAAATTTTTGTCAGAAAAAGTGTCCGCTAAAAATTTTTGCTTAACACTTGTGCACTTTCAAAATTTACATCATATCATCAAAATACAAATGGGCAGCATAACGGCTAAAAATCAACACTTGGTAAAATATTTCACTGCCAAAGACACTCGGTCGACTGTCATAGACAGTCGGCCGACTGTCCACACTCACTCGACCGAGTGTCTATTCACTCGGTCGATGGTCTCTCACAGACACACTCGGCCGTGGGTCTCACACACTCGGTCGATGGTCGAGTCGGTCGGTCGAGTGTCAGGAGACACTCGGCCGACTGTGTTCATCTGCAGATTCTGAAGACAAAGTGACGGGTTTCACCCAAAATCACCCAATTCTTGCTCTAGAGCTCGATTACGACCTCAAAACTGACCAAATCAAAGACACTAAACATGTAGAAACATAAACTCACAAGATTTGGACTCAAACAACATCAAATCTAATCATTTTGACCCAAATTACTCACTTTTTAAAAACTAACACAAAAACCCAATTTTCTCAAAGATTAGAGCATGAAATGCTACAAATCTTACCTTGATAGAATCAGTAAATAACAAGGAACACAAAGATATGAATGATTTGAGCTCTAGAATAAGGATTAAGAATTAGGGTTTGAGGTAGGTGAAGAGATGAAGAACGGTGTGTGTTTGTGTGTGTGGAGGATTCTGGAAACAAAATGAGGAGAGAAGCATCACTAGTTATCTAAATGGGTGATAATGCTAAAAACGAACATATATTTCATAGCATTATCCCTCAAGAAAGACAAGCTTTTAGTTGCAATTGTCCTATTTACAAGTGATATTCATTTAAATAATAAAAGGTGAAGACAAAAGGCAGATTCGACAAATTGAAGACGCAAACGACCAAAAAGCTAAAAAGTACAAAGTACAATCAAAGAGGTTCAAATTATTGATGAGGAACGTCTAAAAATTACAAGAGTACGAGCCGCAAAACGCAAAGTACAAGATATTAAATTATACGCAAGGACGTTCGAAAATCCGGAACCGGGACCAAAGTCAACTCTTAACGCGCGACGCAACGGACCAAAAATTACAAGTCAACTGTGCACAAGAATATAATATAATATATAATTAATTATATATATTATTATATATATTAATTAAAAGCCTCCCACGTTTTAGATCATAATGTGAGCTGTATTTAAGACCTCCGCACTCGCGGAGTTAAGAAGAACAAAAGCTCCGCACTCGCGGAGCTGCACAGTAAAATGTGAGCCTATAAAAGCCATCGAATTCTACACGAAAAAACACATCTTTTTCTTTTCCTTACTCTTACTCTCAACATAATATATATATATATATATATATTATAATTTTAATTTTAATTTTAATTTAATAATAATAAGGGTATGTTAGCGAATGTTGTAAGGGTGTAAGTTGAAATTCTGTCCGTGTAACGCTACGCTATTATTAATCATTGTAAGTTATGTTCAACCTTTTTAAATTAATGTCTCGTAGCTAAGTTATTATTATGCTTATTTAATGCCGAAGTAATCGTGATGTTGAGCTAAATATTAAAATTGGGTAATTGGGCTTTGGACCATAATTGGGGTTTGGATAAAAGAACGACACTTGTGGAAATTAGACTATGGGCTATTAATGGGTTTTATATTAACTTAACGATATCTTGTTAATTTAATATAAAGGTTATAATTTGACATATCTATAAATAGCCACATACGCTTAATCGGGTACGGTGGGCGGGATATCTATAAATACCACCGGACACAGAACTGGATTAATAGTTAATGGACTAGTTGAAACAGGGGTGGATTACATTCAAGGGTAATTGGTGTAATTGTTAACAAAGTAATAAAACCTTGGATTACACGCAGTCGATAACCTGGTGTATTCATTAAACAAAGTATTAAGACCTTGTTACAATTCGAATCCCCAATTAGTTGGAATATTTGACTTCGGGAATAAGAATAATTTGAGGAAGACTTCCGCACTTTATGATTATGACTGACGGACTATTATGGACAAAACCGTATGGACATATCGAATAATCCAGGACAAAGGACAATTAACTCATGGTAATAAATTAAAATCAACACGTCAAACATCGTGATTATGGAAGTTTAAATAAGCATAATTTCTTTATTTCATATTTCATCACACTTTTATTTACTGTAATTATATTTAATTGCACTTTTAATTATCGCACTTTAATTTATTGTCATTTTAATTATCGTACTTTTATTTATCGCACTTTAATTATTGTCATTTACTTTACGCTTTAAATTAAGTTATTTTTATTTTTAATATTTTACATTAGGTTTTAACTGCGACTAAAGTTTTAAAATCGACAAACCGGTCATTAAACGATAAAAACTCCCTTTTATAATAATAATACTACTTTTCTATATATTTATATATTTAAAAATATAGCGTTAAACTTGGCTAGTTCCCTGTGGACGAACCGGACTTACTAAAAACTACACTACTATACGATTAGGTACACTGCCTATAAGTGTTGTAGCAAGGTTTAGGTATATCCACTCTATAAATAAATAAATAACTTGTGTAAAATTGTATCGTATTTAATAGTAATTTCCTAGTAAAATATTATAGTATTTAGTACCCCTTCGCTTTAACATCAAGTTTTTGGTGCCACTGCCGGGGATCCTAAACGCCGAAAGCGCAACGCTATATAAAAAAAAAGATTTTTATTAAAGTCGTAATCTATTTCTGTTAAAAATATACGTTTTAAATATTAAAAATACAAGAAAAAGAAAAATATATCTATATATTTTTAAGTTTAGTTAAATTAAAAAGTTTATTTTTATTTATTGTGAAAAAGTTATAATAAAAAAAATATTTTTAGTTATAAAATACTAATAAGTGATTTTTATTTAAAATATAAGTTTTAGTTATATTATAAAACATTTTCTATAAAATAAAAACAGAAAATTAAAAACAAAACAAAAAAGGTAAAAAAAGTAAGAAAAATAAAATAACCGAACCTGTAATATTTTCGACCTGCACTTCAACTGAACCTGCATCCTCCGCACTCGCGGAGTTTTTGAACAGCATATATCCGCACTCGCGGAGAAGTCTGACATACTGAAACATAGTACGTAATTAATCTAAAATTAGGGTTAAATTATTTATTATTAATTATAATTAGAGTTTATATTTAATATTAATTAGTTAAATAAATTTGTATTTTTAAGATTTATTTAGTTTTATTAATATATAAATTAATACTTTTATAAAATAAAAAATATAAAAATAATATTTTTATAAAAATTGTATTTTTTACAACTTTAAGTTTTATTTTTATTTCGTACCTTTTTAATCGTTTATTCGTAATATTTATATTTTTCGCTCGTAATTAGTTTTAAGACTAGTATTTGCCGTAGTTTATTTTTTTTAGATTCTTAGGATTTGCCGTAAAATCCCTTAAGTGCTTTTTCTTTAGACTAAGATTTAGGTGCCTTAGAATTTTGCGACGCTGTTTATAAATTTTAGTTTTTTTTTAAGTTTCGACGCGCTACTCTATTTTTATTATTCGACGCCTTATTTTTTGACCTTTTATTTTTCGACGTTTTTCGACGCACTCTTTTTCTTTCTTATTTCTCGACGCTCTAGTTTTTAGGACATAGAATTTTCTATTTCTTCTTTAAAATTTCTTTAAATTTCAACGAAAAATTATTTTAAGCGGTTAAATTGATAGACATCCAAAATTTTCTGGTTCGCAGTAATAGTTGGATTTGTTAGTGGCGAGTTGTGGGCTTCCGATTTAAAGGGTCCTGGCTACCTGCTGCATCTATTGGCTATTCGAAACGTGGGCAAAATCAAAAAAGTCTATTAAATTTGATAACTTATATAATTTTTATCTTTTATAACTAATAGGATATTCAGTGAATGCACCGAGAAAAACGTTCACCACCTTTTATACGTTCACCACCTGTAACTCGATCAAGACATCTAGCCAATATTGTCGCCGTTGATTTTTATTTAGAATCGTCATCCAGTCGACCAAGTACTCCAATTCAAAATTCCGATAATCCATTTTTTGAACCCGACCTCACAATTGAGAATCCAGAGGATATTCAGGGACAATTCAGAGATCCTGAACCATTAATCTTTCCTCCGGAACCACCAATCATTCAAACAGAGATTGTTGAGGAACAAATCAGTAAATCAGAATCCTCTAGTGATTCAGATTCAACAAATTCAATCATGGAAAATCTGGAACCTCTAAGTATGAAAGACCGAATGAGAACTAAATGCACTGGCCAAGGTCACGCAATTACTCAATCAGACATTAATGCACCAGATTATGAAATTAAAGGACAAATCCTACACATGGTAACTAATCAATGCCAATTTAGTGGTGCACCGAAGGAAGATCCAAACGAACATCTTCGTACCTTTAATAGGATCTGTACTCTATTTAAAATTAGAGAATTGGAGGATGAACAGATATATCTCATGTTATTTCCCTGGACTTTAAAGGGAGAAGCCAAAGATTGGTTAGAATTACCTGAAGGGGTGATTGATACATGAGCCGTAAGACTTCAAGGAGAAATTGTTACGTTCACACAAAAGCCAAATGAAACTCTGTATGAGGCGTGGACAAGATTTGGAAAGTTATTGAGAGGATGTCCACAACATGGTTTAGACACTTATCAAATAGTACAAATATTCTACCAAGGATGCGACATCACTACAAGAAAAGACATCGATATAGCAGCTGGTGGTTCCATTATGAAGAAAACCGCAACTGAAGCTTACAAAATTATTGATAACACTGCTTCCCACTCACATGAGTGGCACCAAGAAAAAGATATCGTTAGATCATCTAAAGCAGCTAGAGCCGATTCTAGCCATGACTTTGATTCCATTTCTGCAAAGATAGATGCTGTTGAGAGACGAATAGAAAAGATGACTAAAGATATTCACTCAATATGAATTAGTTGTGAGCAGTGTGGAGGACCACATTTGACAAAAGATTGTCTCAGTATTGAACAAACAATGGAACAAAGAGAGAATGTTTCATACATGAACCAAAGGTCTGGAAATTATTATCAGAATAATTATCAACCGCCAAAACCAATCTACAATCAAAACCAGAATTATAACCGAAATGTTTCATACAACAACCAACAAGGTCCTAGCAATCAACAAGTATCTAACAATACTTACAATCAGCAAAGGCCTATTTTTCAAAACAAACCACCACAAACCGATGATAAAAAGCCAAATTTAGAAGATATGATGTCGAAGCTAGTTGAATCTCAAATGCAGTTTTTCACATCTCAGAAACAAACGAATGAACAAAATGCCCAAGCATTTAGAAATCAACAAGCTTCTATTCAAAATTTGGAACAAGAAGTAAGCAACCTAGCAAGGTTGATAGGTGAAAGAAAATCAAGAAGTCTACATAGTGATACAAATGCTAACCCTCGGAATGAAACAGCTAAAGCCATTACCACAAGAAGTGGTATTACACTTAAACCACCTGAAATTCCTGTAATTTCTGATGACTCTATTCCTACTCCACAAGAACCACAATCTGAGCAAGATAAGGAAAAAGAACCGGTTGTTGAAAAGGTTAATGAAGATAACACAGTTAAGGCAAAACCTTATGTTAAACCATACCAACCACCGCTTCCTTACCCGAGTAAAATGAGAAAAGAGAGACTTGAATCCGAGCAATCCAAATTCTTGGATATGTTTTAACAAATAAATGTAAATCTTCCTTTCATTGATGTGATTTCAGGAATGCCTAGATATGCTAAATTTTTGAAAGATCTAACCACAAATAAAAAGAAAATGGAAGAACTCTTGGCTGTTACTATGAATACTAATTGTTCTGCAGTGTTGTTGAATAAGATACCAGAAAAACTCTCTGATCCAGGAAGTTCTACAATTCCATGTTTTCTGGGTAGTCTTAGTTCAATAGAAGCATTGGCAAATTTAGGTGCTAGTATAAATTTAATGCCATATTAGACCTCGAAGAATTGAAACCAACACGAATAAGCATACAACTAGCCGATCGATGAGTAAAATATCCTAGAGGGATAATGGAGAACATGCTAGTTAAAGTTGGTACTTTAGTATTTCCAGTAGATTTTGTTATTCTGGACATGGAAGAAGATTTTCGAGTTCTTCTCATATTAGGAAGACCCTTCTTAAACACGGCTAAAGCAATAATAGACGTGTTCGGTAAGAAACTGACCCTAAGTATAGAGAATGAGAGTGTTACCTTTTCAGTTGATAGAGCCATGCAACAACCACAATCTGCAGATGATACATGTTATTATATTCAAACTATAGATTCACATGCAGAATTGTTAGAAGAATTTCCAGAATTACAAGGAACAGGAGAATGTTCTTTAGGAGAAGGAACTGAACCAATTGATGAAACTGAAATGTTAGCTACACTTATGGCTAATGGATATGAACCAACAACAGAAGAAATTCAAATGCTAAAAGAAGAAGACACATATCGATATAAATCATCGATAGAAGAACCACCGACATTAGAGTTAAAACCACTTCCAAACCATTTGAAATATGCTTATTTACATGGTGAATCTGAATTACCTGTAATAATATCGCCTTCTCTTACGAAAAATGAAAAGTCTCAACTCATTTCTATGCTAAAAGCTCATAAACCAGCTATTGCATGGAAAATTCATGATATTAAAGGAATAAGTCCTTCGTATTGCACACATAAAATCCTTATGGAAGAAGGTCATAAAATGTATGTGCAACGCCAACGAAGACTAAATCCAAATATGCAAGATGTTGTTAAGAAAGAAATTATTAAACTGCTAGATGCAGGTTTAATTTATCCAATCTCTGATAGTCCATGGGTAAGCCCAGTTCAATGTTTACCTAAGAAGGGTGGCATGACTGTCATCAAAAATGAAAAAGATGAGCTTATTCCTACTAGGACTGTAACGGGATGGCGAGTTTGTATTGATTATAGAAAATTAAATGACGCCACCAGAAAAGATCACTTTCCCTTACCTTTCATTGATCAAATGTTGGAAAGGTTAGCCGGAAACAGTTACTATTGTTATCTTGACGGTTTCTCCGGATACTTTCAAATTCCAATAGCACCCGAGGATCAAGAGAAAACCACATTCACGTGCCCTTATGGTACTTTTGCTTACAAACGCATGTCATTTGGACTTTGCAACGCCCCTGCAACCTTTCAAAGGTGCATGATGGCGATTTTTCAAGACATGATAGAAGAATGCATGGAAGTTTTCATGGATGACTTTTCAGTCTTCGGTGATACTTTTGAAACATGTCTAGTTAATCTTGAACGAATGCTTATTAGATGCGAACAATCAAATCTAGTACTAAATTGGGAGAAATGTCATTTCATGGTTAAAGAAGGCATCGTTCTCGGTCATAAAATTTCAAAAGAAGGAATTGAAGTGGATAGAGCTAAAGTAGATGTAATTTATAACTTTCCACATCCTACCAATGTTAGAGGAGTTAGGAGTTTTCTAGGGCATACCGGTTTTTACCGACGTTTCATAAAAGATTTTTCTAAAATTGCCACTCCTATGAATAAATTCCTAGAAAAGGATGCTCCATTCATCTTTTCGGATGAATGTATCAAATATTTTAATATTCTTAAAGAGAAACTCACTAATGCACCGATCATGATAACTCCAAATTGGAATCTACAGTTTGAACTTATGTGCGATGCAAGTGATTTTGCAATGGGAGCCGTTTTAGGACAAAGGATTGAAAAACGATTTCAACCTATTTATTATGCTAGTAAGACGTTACAAGGAGCACAAACGAATTACACAACTACTGAAAAAGAACTCCTTGCTATTCTCTTTGCTTTTGACAAATTTCGTTCATATCTCGTTCTAGCTAAAACGGTGGTCTATACCAACCATTCTGCTCTTAGATACCTATTTTCGAAACAAGATGCCAAACCAAGATTAATCCGTTGGATCTTACTCTTACAAGAATTCGATATTGAAATCCGAGATAAAAAGGGAGCAGAAAATCTCGCCGCTGATCATCTTTCTCGTCTTGAAAATCCCGAATTAGAAGTTTTAAATGAATCGGCCATACAAGATAACTTCCCTGATGAATATCTATTGAAGATAGATTATAATGAAATTTCATAGTTTGCAGACTATGCAAACTACTTAGTATGTGGATTCCTTGAAAAAGGATTATCTTACCAAAAACGAAAGAAATTCTTTAGTGATATAAAACACTATGAAAGGACCCGTTAATATACATTATAAACGATTCACAATAGTTGATTACATCATGAGGTATTTGACCTCTATATGATACATTTTACAAACATTGCATTCGTTTTTAAAAGAAAAACTTTCTTTACATCAAAAATTGACGGCATGCATACCATTTCATATTACATCCAACTATAATTGACTTAATATTAATCTTGATGAACTCAATGACTCGAATGCAACGTCTTTCAAAGTATGTCATGAATGACTCCAGGTAATATCCTTAAAATGAGCTAATGCACAGCGGCAGATTTCTTTAATACCTGAGAATAAACATGCTTTAAAGTGTCAACCAAAAGGTTGGTGAGTTCATTAGTTTATCATAATCAATCATTTCCGTAATAGTAATAGACCACAAGATTTCAGTTTCCATAAATATCCGTACACTCGCAAGTGTTTAAAAGTATTCTATAAGTTGTAGGCACCCGGTAACAAGCCTTAACATTCATGTTTTACCCTCTGAAGTACACCAGATCAGGTGTGTTTAAAATAACCTCGAAGTACTAAAGCATCCTATAGTCAGGATGGGGTTTGTCAGGCCCAATAGATCTATCTTTAGGATTCGCGCCTACCGTACATAGACAAGTAGTTTAATGTTACCAAGCTAAGGGTATATTTTTGGTTTAAACCCACATAGAATTAGTTTTAGTACTTGTGCCTACTTCGTAAAACATTTATAAAACAGCGCATGTATTCTCAGCCCAAAAATATATATTGCAAAAGCAATTAAAAAGGGAGCAAATGAAACTCACAATACTGTATTTCGTAGCAATTATGTATATGACGGCACTGAACAAGTGCAAGGTTTATCTCGGATTCACGAACGTATCAATATTGTGATTCAATATTGCAGGAAAGTACGTAGACGCAACGAAAATGATAAACGTTAGGTTGACCTCACGAGCAATACCCTCGATCAATACCCATAACCTCCATAGCTATAACTCATAATTTCCTTAGCTCTATCCCGTTTGAAAACTTATTTTGAAATCGTCCGAGTATAACTCCGTCGTAGTATTTTATGTATACTAATAATATCTTGAAATAATACAAAAAATATATATATATATATATATATATGTAATTCGATTGAGAGAGTTTAGAGAAATATATTTTCAAGTTTCTATGAAATAATGAAACATATTGAATTCTATTTATAATACATTTTTGAATTATTAAAGTGAATTATTAAAGTATGAATTATTAAAGTGAATTATTAATGTATGAATTATTAAAGTGAATTATTAAAGTGAATTATTAAAGTATGAATTATTAAAGTGAATTATTAAAGTGAATTATTAAAGTATGAATTATTAAAGTGAATTATTAAAGTATGAATTATTAAAGTGAATTATTACAGTATGAATTATTAAAGTTAAAGTAAAATAAAAGTAAAGTAAAGGTAAAGTTAAAGTATAGTAAAAGTATAAAACTATATACGTATAATACGCGTATAAATATATATAATATTAATTTAAATCATTATATATATTTAATAAAATAAAATATAAATATCGTTATCTTTATTATACTGGTTAAGTAATGAGTTGTCAAAAGTGGTTCTAGATATTTATAAAAGATATATACGTTTTAATAATAAAGTTAAATTTTAAACTGAAAACGTTTTTTGTACTTTTGAAACTAAATCAAATAAATATGATAATTTTGTTTTCCAAAACTAAATATATTTAAGAATCATTTTGTTAAAAGGTTAAAATAATGGAAATCGTTATACCACAAAACATTTTAGAAAAGTAGAATTATATATATTCATAATAGGTTTCAAGTTTTTAAATTACAGTCTGTTGGTGAAGCATGGGATAAAGTCCAAAGGTTAAATAAACGTATGAAATCATCTTAATGAAAAATGTCGAGTTACTTAACTTGTCGATATCCAACATCTAAGTTATTTACACTCCACGTTCTTATTTTCATATTAAATAAAATGAAAGTTAACATAGTTATCTTATCAAGGTCACGAGGAAAATATTATAAAACATGCCTTGGAAATTAAACAGGAATTTCCACTAACCCTTGTCTAGTTCCCGTTAATTGACACATTTGTTCTTATTTATAAATCACTTTACCATTTTCCGAATGTTGTCAAAAAGAATAGATTTCTTAAATCACAGTGGACCTCATAACATAGGCCCGTAATCATATCATAATGTATCTGATAATTCAATCATTTGATATTATCTCTTAATTATGTCGATAAATATATCGAAACAAATACGTTCATGTAAAGTATCATATATCTAATACTTTGTTAATGTTTTCAGTTAATATTATATATTATATATACATATCTATATACTCATAATTGTTCGTGAATCGTCGAACACGGTCAAAGGGTAATTGATTACATGAATGTAGTTCCAAACTTTTTGAGATTCAACATTACAAATTCTGCTTATCGTGTCGGAAACATATAAAGGTTAAGTTTAAATTTGGTCGTAAATTTTCGGGTCGTCACAGTACCTACCCGTTAAAGAAATTTCGTCCCGAAATTTGATCGAGGTCGTCATGGCTAACAATAAGAATGTTATTATGACGAATATAAGTTGATTCATAGGGTTTTATCATGATTGAGAAATATGGATAAAATAATTTGATTACTCGAAACGTATGAGTGAAGCTATTGTAAAAGAGTGAAATGAGAAAATAGGGATTCGTCTTATCTTTTGACGTCATCACGGTTGATCTATGGATTAAAGAAAATCTTTGTAATCTATATAGGATTTGATTCTTCGATGATTAAGGAAATTATGATCCTCTTCGATTTAATGCGATGATTCATCTCGATTTTTCTGTCGGATATTTCACTATAAATCCACCTCCTTCGTTTCCTTTTAATTCACACCTTCTATTCTTTCTCCCTCAATTCTTACTTTAAAATTATTCGTCAATATGCTTCATCCAGTGCTGATTCTCGATATATTCCTCACTTTCATATCTGTCGTTCTTCTTTTTCATCTACCTCCGGAAGAATCTATTTACTTCTACTATACTCTTGATTTTATAGTGTTTTTTGTTCTCCACTGTCTTTATATTGCTATATGCATCGATATATACGGTTTATAGTTTCTGGGTTGTTGTTGGGTTTTATATCTTCCCTTATATTTCGATGTCCCTGCTTCTGTCTTCTATAATCATTGTCATCCCCAATTAATGCTCTCTTTTATTTGCTGCGATTTATACCCCAATTTCTATTTCGGAGTTTTGTCCTTTCGTTTCTTCTTCTTGCGATTAAGCACCGCTTGTAATGGTCCAGAATTCGCATATATGAATTTCGGAATGAACATTGTTAATGTTCTAAGAAGGAAATTGTAATGGCACGATCTTGACTTGTCAAATTACTAGAATACCTCGGATAAGGCCGAATCATCAAGAAATATTTTCTTGATATTTTAGAGGTTAAAGAGAATACAAGAGTCGTGTAACATAGAACATGATGACGTTATAATCTGTGAATCATCACGTTCCATTTAGAAACTCAGCATGACTTACTGTAATATAATCACGTTGATCAAGTGTCATTATATTATACTAGTTCATGCTTCAGTTCCCAACACTACTTCAAAAATATTCCTATTTTAAATTCGAAAGTTTCAGAATTTAGAAACTAAAATAGTTTCTTTTATGATGTAATACAGACAGCACGAAGAGGTAAATGATTTCAGATAAGAATAATTATGGAAATATCTTCAGAAATATGGAGGATATTTATAATGAAAGATACGATGATATCTTAAAATTTCTAATATCAGAGGATGATGAAGAATATTATCCGTAAGGGTTTAGAGTCAGGAGCAAGGTATTCGATAATGACTTCAGCAGACATGGAATCATTTGGATTCTTTGAAGGTAGATTTCATCCTTGTGATTTATCCACAGCCTTCTTCATGGTTTGCTCAATCCGTATTTTTCAGTACCAAATCTTCTCTTTTTCTGAGCTTTGCTAACACACTACTCTTTATCATCAAACTTTTTACTATTAAGGTCGTTTATAGTTTTTGCTGCTTCATCAGTATTTCGAGAACTAGTTCGCAGTTTAGGGTGTTTTTCAGAAACTTCACATTCAAAGTATATAAGTCCAGAAGATAGACACATATAATTGTTGGTGTAGACATGCTGCGAGATTTCAAAATACTGATTTCTAATTTCTGATGATTCGTATGGCAATTCTCGTTACAAGATGCAGATGAGTAAATGATGGGGTTTTGATAAATATAAAGATTTTTTGGAAAGTCAAAGATCAATGAAGTTGTTAATAAGTTTACTGCAAATGTGGCGAGATATGAAAGGTTCCCCGGTAATAATGATGAAGGGGTAATCATTATAATAAGGCTTATTCGATTGAACAATTGAAGTTGGTTTGCTGGAGCTGTGACAAAACCGTCTATTTTTAGAAGGGATTGAAAAGTTATTTTAGCTAGTAAATGTCAAAAGGTCTGACATGGATACATGTTAAATTATGACTTTAGTTTCAAGAGTTTTTCAGGTACGTAACTGTGGATAACATGTGGTTGGATCATCATCTTGATTGTTCATTATTTGAAGTGTCTTCAGGTATTTCGAAGGGTTTGAACACATATTATAATCGTTAATATACATACGATGTTCTAACACAGTTTTGAAGTTAAAGTATAGCTTTGAAAGATGTAAGAATCTAAGAGTGATGATACCGGTTATAACTTGAATTGAATTCGGCAATTTCAAAATCAGAATATGTAATTAGATTTTTGAATGAGTATGGTTGTTTTGATTTCTATAAAAGAATGTATATTGTTGTGAAAGTAGGGAGTATAATGGATGATCTGCTGAATCAGAATCGAAGAATGTAACATATTAATTGTGAATTTATATATCTCTCGGGTATTACCTACCCGTTAAAAAAAATGTCACAATTAATATTTTGTACAAAAGAATTTTATTACAGTCTTTATGGAAATATATGTGTATATTTCTTCAGATGTAATATAGATTTAATGAGTTAATATTAAATTAAACTCACTTGATTTATGGTTAAGGCTAGGATAGATAATTTATAAACTTTAGAAATTACATAATCGTCGTAGAATGTTTTCCCAATGAAGTTATGAATCAATACTTCATCGTTGTGGTATTCCTTAGTATCTACAAGGCGTATGACGTCGATGCTCATGGGACAGATTGTGAAGTTGAGGTTTGCGATGCGGTTGTTGTTGGTGGTGGTAATGGTACTGTTGATGTTGTTGATGGTGGTGCTTGTTATATTGCTGGTGCTGCTGCTGGTGTTTGTAACCTTTGCACCATATTCTCCAAAGCCACTACCCGAGCGCGAAGCTCGTTGACTTCTTCTATTACACCTGGGTGATTGTCGGTTCGGACGAGCGGATAAATAAGATCTAGAATTTGGTGTAGTATATAATCATGATGAGATACTCTGGAAATGAGAGAAAATGGTGTTTCGAACTGGTTCGCCGGTAAGTGCTTCAGGTTCATTGCCAAGAGGGCAATGTGGTGGATAGAAAGGATCGCCTTCTTCTTGTCTCCAATGATTAAGGAGGCTACGAACCCATTCCCAATTCATCTAGAATAGATGATGGCTGATTGGTTGATCCATTCCAGTCACACTGCTTTCGGAGCTTGAGTGGGATTCTATTTCGGAATCCGAGGAACTTGAACTGATGACGAATTCCATTTCGGACGATTTGATAAAGGATTTTTAGATACGAAATGATTTTCCGGCTATCGGCTGGTATTCTAACTACATAGAATATCTATATATATAGATCAAAAGATTTCATAGATTACGGAGGAATTTACGGAATATGTCAGGCAAAGTTTACGGTAATAGATACGATAAGATATGATTTAGCAGATACGCTAAGATATGAATTTTGTCTATACACTATTCATGCAATCAATGCAGCAAGATGTGTCTAGACTAAGAATGATAAGCAGGTAATTTCCTAAGGATGGTAAGTAGATGATTTCCGACTAAAAATGATAAACGAAACTTTTGACATGCAGACACGGTCGAAGTCCAGACTCACTAATGCATCTTAATAACTATCAGTTTGACACATTAATGCAAGACCTGGTTCGCTAAGACCACCACTCTGATACCAACTGAAAGGACCCGTTCATATACATTATAAATGATTCACAATAGTTGATTACATCGCGAGGTATTTGACCTCTATATGATACGTTTTACAAACATTGCATTCGTTTTTAAAAGACAAACTTTCTTTACATCAAAAATTGACGGCATGCATACCATTTCATATTACATCCAACTATAATTGACTTAATATTAATCTTGATGAACTCAACGACTCGAATGCAACGTCTTTCAAAGTATGTCATGAATGACTCCAGGTAATATCCTTAAAATGAGCTAATGCACAGCGGAAGATTTCTTTAATACCTGAGAATAAACATGCTTTAAAGTGTCAACCAAAAGGTTGATGAGTTCATTAGTTTATCATAATCAATCATTTCCGTAATAGTAATAGACCACAAGATTTCAGTTTCCATAAATATCCGTACACTCGCAAGTGTTTAAAAGTATTCTATAAGTTGTAGGCACCCGGTAATAAGCCTTAACATTCATGTTTTACCCTCTGAAGTACACCAGATCAGGTGTGTTTAAAATAACCTCGAAGTACTAAAGCATCCTATAGTCAGGATGGGGTTTGTCAGGCCCAATAGAACTATCTTTAGGATTCGCGCCTACCGTACATAGACAAGTAGTTTAATGTTACCAAGCTAAGGGTATATTTCTGGTTTAAACCCACATAGAATTAGTTTTAGTACTTGTTCCTACTTCGTAAAACATTTATAAAACAGCGCATGTATTCTCAGCCCAAAAATATATATTGCAAAAGCAATTAAAAAGGGAGCAAATGAAACTCACAATACTGTATTTCATAGCAATTATGTATATGACGGCACTGAACAAGTGCAAGGTTTATCTCGGATTCACGAACGTATCAATATTGTGATTCAATATTGCAGGAAAGTACGTAGACGCAACGAAAATGATAAACGTTAGGTTGACCTCACGAGCAATACCCTCGATCAATACCCATAACCTCCATAGCTATAACCCATAATTTCCTTAGCTCTATCCCGTTTGAAAACTTATTTTGAAATCGTCCGAGTATAACTCCGTCGTATTATTTTATGTATACTAATAATATCTTGAAATAATACAAAATATATATATATATATGTAATTCGATTGAGAGAGTTTAGAGAAATATATTTTCAAGTTTCTATGAAATAATGAAACCTATTGAATTCTATTTATAATAGATTTTTGAATTATTAAAGTGAATTATTAAAGTATGAATTATTAAAGTGAATTATTAAAGTATGAATTATTAAAGTAAATTATTAAAGTGAATTATTAAAGTATGAATTATTAAAGTGAATTATTAAAGTGAATTATTAAAGTATGAATCATTAAAGTGAATTATTAAAGTGAATTATTAAAGTATGAATTATTAAAGTGAATTATTAAAGTGAATGATTAAAGTATGAATTATTAAAGTGAATTATTAAAGTATGAATTATTAAAGTGAATTATTAAAGTATGAATTATTAAAGTTAAAGTAAAATAAAAGTAAAGTAAAGGTAAAGTTAAAGTATAGTAAAAGTATAAAACTATATTCGTATAATATGCGTATAAATATATATAATATTAATTTAAATCGTTATATATATTTAATAAAATAAAATATAAATATCGTTATCTTTATCATACTGGTTAAGTAATGAGTTGTCAAAAGTGGTTCTAGATATTTATAAAAGATATATACGTTTTAATAATAAAGTTCTTTTTAAACTGAAAACGTTTTTTGTACTTTTGAAAATAAATCAAATAAATATGATAATTTTGTTTTCCAAAACTAAATATATTTAAGAATCATTTTGTTAAAAGGTTAAAATAATGAAAATCGTTATACCACAAAACATTTTAGAAAAGTAGAATTATATATATTCATAATAGGTTTCAAGTTTTTAAATTACAGTCTGTTGGTGAAGCATGGGATAAAGTCCAAAGGTTAAATAAACATATGAAATCATCTTAATGAAAAATGTCGAGTTACTTAACTTGTTGATATCCAACATCTAAGTTATTTACACTCCACGTTCTTATTTTCATATTAAATAAAATGAAAGTTAACATAGTTATCTTATCAAGGTCACGAGGAAAATATTATAAAACATGCCTTGGAAATTAAACAGGAATTTCCACTAACCCTTGTCTAGTTCCCGTTAATTGACACATTTGTTCTTATTTATAAATCACTTTACCATTTTCCGAATGTTGTCAAAAAGAATCGATTTCTTAAATCACAGTGGACCTCATAACATAGGCCCGTAATCATATCATAATGTATCTGATAATTCAATCATTTGATATTATCTCTTAATTCTGTCGATAAATATATCGAAAAAAATACGTTCATGTAAAGTATCATATATCTAATACTTTATTAATATTTTCAGTTAATATTATATATTATATATACATATCTATATACTCATAATTTTTCGTGAATCGTCGAACACGGTCAAAGGGTAATTGATTACATGAATGTAGTTCCAAAATTTTTGAGATTCAACATTACAAATTCTGCTTATCGTGTCGGAAACATATAAAGGTTAAGTTTAAATTTGGTCGGAAATTTTCGGGTCGTCACACACTATTTCTGGGAAGATCCAAATTTGTTTAAAAGTTGTCCCGATGGAATAATACACCGATGTGTATTCGGTGATGAAGCTAGTCAAATCTTAAACCATTGTCACACAGGACCAACAGGAGGGCATTATGGGCCTCAACTCACCGCAAGAAAAGTTTACGAAGATGGATTCTATTGGCCTACAATTTTCAAAGACGCACACCTTCTTTGCAAATCCTGTGATGCTTGTCAAAGGGCCGGAAAAATAAGTCAACGTGATGAAATACTACAAAATGTCATTCAAGTATGTGAAGTATTTGACGTTTGGGGTATTGACTTTATGGGTCCATTTCTAAAATCTCATAATAATCTCTACATTCTCGTTGCCATTGATTATGTATCTAAATGGGCGGAAGCACAAGCTCTCCCAACTAACGAGGCACGAGTTGTAGTCAACTTCTTAAAACGTCTTTTTGTAAGGTTCGGAACACCGAAAGCTTTAATAAGTGATCGGGGTACTCATTTCTGTAATAATCAACTTGAGAAAGTTCTCAAAAGATATGGAGTAACTCATAAAATCTCAACCGCTTATCATCCACAAACAAGTGGACAAGTTGAAAATACTAATCGAGCATTAAAACGTATTCTAGAGAAAACCGTAGGATCAAATCCGAAGGAATGGTCCATGAAATTGGAGGATGCACTCTGGGCTTTTAGAACAGCCTACAAAACTCCAATTGGAACCACACATTTTAAACTCGTTTACGAAAAAGCATGTCACCTTCCAGTAGAAATTGAACACAAATCATTTTGGGCTTTGAAGACATGTAATCTTGATTTACATAAAGCCAGACATCTACGATTAAGTCAACTAAACGAATTAGAAGAATTAAGACATGAAGTGTATGAAAATTCGTTAATCTATAAGGAAAGAACGAAGAAATGGCATGATAAAAGAATTCGAAGTTCAAAAGAATTTAAGGAAGGAGATAAAGTTCTTCTTTTCAATTCACGATTCAAGCTATTTCCTGTAAAATTGAAATCAAGATGGTCTGGACCATTCATAGTCAAAAGAGTTTTCCCATACGGAACAATAGAGTTAATAAATTCAAATGGGATTGAATTTAAAGTTAATGGTCACAGAGTTAAACATTACATACATGGCCTGATGGAAGTTGACATTGAAGTCAATCATAATTTCACCACCCAAGAAAACCTTCAAAATGAAAACATAAATATGTTATCAACAATATATGAAAAATCAAAATTGAAAAATGGGGAGGATTCAAATTGGAGTGATGAAGAAGAATTTCTATACAAACCTCCCATTCCAAGAAATGAAGAAAAAGAAGTTCAAATAGAAGTGAAAGAACCAAAAAAAGAACACCCGAAAAAGGTTAACAAACCAACTAGACTTACTAAAGTAGGAGACCCGGGTGAATTTATCATTTCTTGCTTGTTTAATGATGGTGCTATATATAATGGACTCGTAGATTTAGGAGCAAGTGAAAATGTTATGCTTCTTTCCTTATATAAAAGATTAGGTGTGGGTAAATTAAAACCAACCAAAATAGGTGTTCAATCATTTGACCTAACCATTAAACACTCGGTTGGAATAGCAAATAATTTACTTGTTAAAGTGGGAAGTTTGACCTTTCTTGCAAACTTCATAGTTATTAATATGGAGGAAAACCTTGATATTCCTCTAATTTTAGGTCGCCCATTTTTAGCAACCACCGAGGCATTCATTGATGTAAGAGAAGGTAGAATGACACTTAGGTATGGTGATAAATCGGTCACCTTTGTGAACCGAAAGTTTAGATCTCCACCAACCAAAACTGTTAAACCAATAAAAATGCCTAAGTGTGGGGAAGATGAAGAAACACTTAATGATGATCCGATAACAAAGAACCCTATTGATGATATGAAATTAGATGAACCCGTTTTTAACAGTTCAACGAAGAAACTTTATAAACGAATTCACGATGCTAGGATTAAGGGGAACTTTAAGTTATGTAACCGATTAGTATCCAATTTATCGCTTAAAGAAAAGGCGATGTTAGTTGAATTTGTGAAAGTTACGGAGGAAATTAACAAATGGATTGAAGCAAAAGTCAGAGATATACAAGTTGTTGATGAACCAATTGACAATGAAGTTAATCACAAATTCGATACCACAGCTAACTAAGTGTAGGGAGAATCAAATCTTTTAAGGATAATATGTATTTATGTTAGAGTTAGATTTTCTGTTTTCGTGTAGTTCTCGAAAATGGAATCCGTATGGTCTTTCCCTAGCAGACCCTAAAGAACTAGTCTTCTCCCCCCATTCTGAATTTTTATTTTTTTAGGTTTTACGAGATGAAGAATTCCTTTGATCTGAACCATGGTCTAATGCTACACGCTATGATTACTAAACGTAATAATGACACCCTTCCAAGTGAACTGGTATCATTCATAAGAGAAAAAATGAACGGAGTAAGAAAAGAACTCAGAAAAGATCATCATAAGATACATTTTGGTAAAGGAAAATCAAAATCCGCAACAAAAAGAAGAGCACGACACCTTGAAAGATGTTATAAATGTGGAAAATGGTCACACGAAGGTAAATGTTCAAACAATCAAACATATTCAAATACCGAATTTGTTACTCTATGCAGAGAAGGACCGTTTATATGTTTAGAAGAAAAGATATTGAAGAATCGAGGTTACGCTTACGTAGCTATGGAAAACCAAATCACACGACTCTCCTATGAGTCGGCTAAAGCAGGTCTCTGAGAATTCTATTTCGCAGGTAAGTATGTACAGTTTTTATTTTTATTTTTATTGCTTTTAACCTTTTAATAATAAACGCTGAATCGTTTGCTATAAAGTATTAAATTGGTATTCAATAAAATTAGGTATGCGTAACCGAAATTATTGATATCATACAAAAATTTATTACATCACTACGAAATTTACCGTTTATTCTTAAAGTATAAATATCTTTAATCAATCAACCCAAAATATTTCAAAAATTCATCAGGAGTAAAACTAGGTTATGGAACCGAAATTACTTTACCGAAAAGAGGGGCGTATATTTTTGATAATATTTGATTGATTAAAGTAGGATAAAAGACCAAAAAGATTTTTAATTTTATTTTTTACCATGTTTTTAAAATTAATATATAAATATTAAATTAATATTGTAAACTTTTTAAAATCAATATATTTAAGTTTGTAAATATTTGAAAAAATTAATATTTTTAATATAAGTTTGTATGTATAAAAACAAAAATATTATATAAATTTGGTGTGAATTTTTAATTTTAATAATTTGAATTTTTAATTTTATGCATTTTATATTTAAGTTTGGTGTGAATACAAAAACAAAAATTTACTTTATTTCATTAAGTTAAAAATGTGATTTCTAAAAATTCGTCGTAAGTTGAAGATTAGGTCGTTGAACCGAAATTGCTTTACCCGAGAGCGGGACGAGAAATTTTATTATCATTATTTTTAATCTTATTGATCTAAAGTATGCCAAAAACGTTTAAAAAAAAAAATAAACGCCAATATGTTTGGAAACTTTGGTAAAATTTAATCATTTTTCTACGCTAATCACCCTCAATAATTTAAATTGTACTGATTTCTTGCAAATGAGGGCATTGCAAGATCTTAAGTGTGGGAAGGAGTTAAATTCTTTTGGATTTTTAAAATTTTTGACTTATACACTTGGTTACCATTAAAAATACTAGTAACGCAGTAGTTGTATTAGAACCTAGTGCTCTCTGATAATAAAGAACAGCCCTGGTCTTATATACTGACTACCCAATTCTAGTAAAAATTTTCAAAAGTTTCAATTAAATGAACTCAAAATCATGTTTATACATATTTATGAACGATAAAACTAGGTGTTAACACCGAAATTATTGTTACCTCGGAAAGGACATAAATTGAGAAACAACCCAAAATGTTAGAATTCATTTAAAATGGAATAGAGGACAATAAAAAGGCAAAGAAAGAAAAACAAAAGCCAAGTGTGGGAAAAATTTACCAAGTTATTTAAAACATATATCACATATTTTTGTATAAATAATTAAAGATACTTTTGTTTTGGACGATATTAATCAGTTTTACCCAGTTTATTGTAATTTAAAAGGAAGTAAAGTCTTCTGAGAGAAAAAGACACGCGCTTCTTGATTTAGGTCAGGAAGTTGTCGTCCAGACCAGTTGTAGATTCTACGAAAAACCTTGAAAAGTTTTCTCAAAAATCAGCTGGAAATCCACGGACCTCAGCATCAAACAGGGTCGCCAAGTGGTCAGACTTATCCTAACCATGAGAGGATCTGTCTCGTACAATGGGGAGGCACCGTGAAAATTAGCTTATAAGACTAATGAATCAGATCCCCCGAAAGGATAATTTCCTTAAAGATCAAAAATCAGCTTTTAAGACTGATATTACTCAATCCTTGAGATTGGCATTAAAGATTGAGAATTCAAACTCATGGAATTCAATGATATCTAAATTCAAGCTTGAACGAGAAAATATTTTGATCAAATTACAAACCTATTTGTTTTCTGAAAACCTTATTTTCAATGCGTTCATTACCATTGAACGTAAAATTATAGGAATTCACCTGGAATTCATTAGGTCACCTGAACCAAATCGGGTGTCAACCGTAAGAATGGTGGTTGCATAGCATGGTCAAAGACAGGACCTTGTGCCAGACCAAAAAAACTATAGGGTGATCTTTACTATTGCTCCTATAAAGGATAGTAATTGCTTCCGACACGATATAAACCATAATTAAAAGCATGTCACGGGACATTGCCTTAACAGTTGCTTGTTCAACGCTTTCCTTTATAACCGGACGGTAGTTTACCGAAAGGTAATATACGGAGCAAGTATACTGGACGTGTTGCTTTCCCAATACAAGGTTAGCAAGTGAGTGACATAAAACCGCAAGTTTTGAGCTAAAATTTTCAAATTTGAAATCCACCAAACCCACAAAAACAATTTGCAAACACCGGTGAAGGGTTATTTCAGAAAACTTATCTAGGGTAAAAGCTAGATTGAATTTTCAAAAGAAATCAAATGTTTTCATAAAGATCCAATTTCCTTAAGGATCTAAATTTTTATAGTCATGTGGGACTGTAAACCACATCGTTACTACCATTGTTCATACCGCCGTATAAAAATCACTGATGTACAAAGTGTGAAGAATAAAGAAGTGATTCTAGTATGTTTTTATTTCAAGACTATATTGCTTGAGGACAAGCAACGCTCAAGTGTGGGAATATTTGATAATGCTAAAAACGAACATATATTTCATAGCATTATCCCTCCAGAAAGACAAGCTTTTAGTTGCAATTATCCTATTTACAAGTGATATTCGTTTAAATAATAAAAGGTGAAGACAAAAGGCAGATTCGACAAATTGAAGACGCAAACGACCAAAAAGCTAAAAAGTACAAAGTACAATCAAAGAGGTTCAAATTATTGATGAGGAACGTCTAAAAATTACAAGAGTACGAGCCGCAAAACGCAAAGTACAAGATATTAAATTATACGCATGGACGTTCGAAAATTCGGAACCGGGACCAAAGTCAACTCTCAACGCGTGACGCAACGGACCAAAAATTACAAGTCAACTGTACACAAGAATATAATATAATATATAATTAATTATATATATTATTATATATATTAATTAAAAGCCGCCCACATTTTGGATCATAATGTGAGCTGTATTTAAGACCTCCGCACTCGCGGAGTTAAGAAGAACAAAAGTTCCGCACTCGCGGAGCTGCACAGTAAAATGTGGGCCTATAAAAGCCATCGAATTCTGCACGAAAAAACACATCTTTTTCTTTTCCTTACTCTTACTCTCAACATAATATATATATATATATTATAACTATAATTATAATTTTACTTTAATAATAATAAGGGTATGTTAGCAAATGTTGTAAGGGTGTAAGTCGAAATTCTGTCCGTGTAACGCTACGCTATTATTAATCATTGTAAGTTATGTTCAACCTTTTTAAATTAATGTCTCGTAGCTAAGTTATTATTATGCTTATTTAATGCCGAAGTAATCGTGATGTTGAGCTAAATATTAAAATTGGGTAATTGGGCTTTGTACCATAATTGGGGTTTGGATAAAAGAACGACACTTGTGGAAATTAGACTATGGGCTATTAATGGGTTTTATATTAACTTAACGATACCTCATTAATTTAATATAAAGGTTATAATTTAACGTATCTATAAATAATCACATACGCTTAATCGGGTACGGTGGGCGGGATATCTATAAATACCAATAATTGTTCATTTTACCGGACACGGAACTGGATTAATAGTTAATGGACTAGTTGAAACAGGGGTGGATTACATTCAAGAGTAATTGGTGTAATTGTTAATAAAGTAATAAAACCTTGGATTACACGCAGTCGATAACCTGGTGTATTCATTAAACAAACTATTAAGACCTTGTTACAATTCGAATCCCCAATTAGTTGGAATATTTGACTTTGGGAATAAGAATAAGTTGACGATGACTTCCGCACTTTATGATTATGACTGATGGACTATTATGGACAAAACCGTATGGACATATCGAATAATCCAGGACAAAGGACAATTAACCCATGGTAATAAATTAAAATCAACACGTCAAACATCATGATTATGGAAGTTTAAATAAGCATAATTCCTTTATTTCATATTTCATCGCACTTTTATTTACTGTTATTATATTTAATTGCACTTTTAATTATCGCACTTTAATTTATTGTCATTTTAATTATCGCACTTTAATTATTGTCATTTACTTTACACTTTAAATTAAGTTATTTTTATTTTTAATATTTTACATTAGGTTTGAACTGCGACTAAAGTTTTAAAATCGACAAACCGGTCATTAAACAATAAAAAGATCATAACCAACTTGTGACACCGCTGAATTTTTTTTTAATACGTACGTGGCGGAAGCATTTATTTATTAATTACAAAATAAACATTAACTATTGCTAAAATAACCAGTGTCACGTGTCATTACAAAATACATATTTATACGGAGAAGATGTAGTTACAATCTGTTTTCAAAATATCACAGTTTAAACTATAAAAGATCATATCAGAGTTAATCCTGTCAAACATAACATCATCATGCCCGTCTTCTCCCAAAAGCACTATCTACAAAAGCTAACAACCTGCAGGGAAGAGATGGAGGGGAATTAGCATGAAGCTAAGTGAGTACGACTAACTACAGGCCATAGCATACATAGGCATTATACTAATCATGTCACAATAGTCTAACACACAAACATCACCCAAGTGCCGTCTACAGAGACTCTGGCAGCTCGGCCAAACCATTAACCACCAGCTGATCGGACTGGGGCTTACCAGAAGTTCCTCCACCACCTTATGTATATACATAATCCACACGCGACGGACGCGTCATTCACATATATATACACCACGGCTGTCTAGGCTACCACAGAGGAACCCAACCCGCAGGTTGATCTCTCCTACCGAGGCTACCACACAATAGGGACGCACTGGGCTCCAGCAGACAAGCATCAACTAACATGCAGTCATCACAAGAACTAACTAACCACAACAATAAGTATATCTAACAAGCATGACAATCATAATATAACATGCTTCTATATACTATATTCTCCAGTTAGTCCCACTCACCGATTACCAGCAAACGAGAAGGTATTCAGCTATCTAATCACTGAACCTTCTGTGACGATTGCTCCAAATCCATATGGACGAACACGTCATTCATTGATTTCATTGAGAGGTATTTGACCTCTATATGATACATTTTGTAAACATTGCATTCTTTTGAAAAGGCACACCATAAATGAATATTTAAATCAAAGGTTTTCGACATCTGATGATTTCTACATATAGACAATTACCATAAATAATAGTTTACAACAGTATTTCCGTTGACAATGCAGTTAAAATAAGATACATGGTGATGATTTGGTGAATGCAACATCTCCTTGAAAAATATGTCATGTAAGACTCCATGCACATAGCTTGTTTAACATCTAAGTAAACAGCAGAAGACTTCTAGGAAACCTGAGAATAAACATGCTAACAAGTGTCAACACAAAGGTTGGTGAATTCATAGTTTTAATGTTGCGCATAATCTGTATATAAAGGTGGATCACAAGATTTCAGTTGTTCAATCCAGAAACGTTTATCAAAATATTCTACGAAATTGAGCACCCTGATAACTAAACTTAACGTATATATAATTTGTACCCTTTGTATAATCATCTTAATAATACACGCAAACCAACGTGTACGCTTCTCAAATAGCATACGTCCGTTAAAAGGCTAGTGCTCTAGCTCGGACGGGGATATCAAGCCCTATGGATCCATATACTACTACTCGCGCCCACCAGTTCTTATAAATGGCAGTTAACAGTTACCAAAGCTAAGGGATTTTCGGTTCAAACTCAGTGTAGAATTTAGTATGTACTTGTATCCATTGCGCTTAAAATAAAGTGCATGTATTCTCAGGCCAAAAATATATATTGCAAAAGCAATTAAAAAGGGATTAATGAAACTCACCTTAGCAGCATATAAAGTCGTTCACCAAAATGTGATCGAAACACGGATTACCAAATAACCGTAGATCTCAACCTAGAGAACATATGTTGGTCAATAAATGTCTATCAAGCTAGGTCAGGTCATAGTGTATCACAATCCTAATGCTCGATATTGACATACAAAAGTTATCCAATGTTGTTTCAAAAAGTCAATTTTGACAATAGTTTAACAAAACGAGACGTACCTTATATAAGGATTCATTTACTCGGTTGGTAATATTCAAAAATCTAATTTATCAATCTCGTAAACAAGTTGTTTAAATCTTAATTGTAGATTCAAAAGCAATTTCAATTAATTTCAATCATAATTCAGTTGCTCATATCTTTTAATCCGTTCATCGAAATTATTCGATATCTAAATGAAAAGTTATTGATTTTTCGCCAGCCTTCCAAAAACATGTATATCATATACCTTTTACCAGTAATATATGTATTTAATTCGTGGTACATCATAAACTGTTTAACAAGGAAATTTAGCATACAAGCATGTATAAATATATATACTCGAGTACTAGACATGGATACACAATTATTATATAAAAGATAAAATATAAGTACTTACATATCAATATTGAGATTCAATATTGTAGAAAAGTACGTAGACGTAACGGAGATGATAACACTAGGTTTGACTTGCAAATAATACCCATGAATATTACCCATAACCTCCTTGGCAATAACCCATAATTTCCTTAGCTTTATCCCGCTCATAAAACTATTTTGAAAGTGACACGCTCATGACCTCGTCGTAGTATTTTATGTATAATACTAATAATAATACAAATACTACTAATAATATTAAGATTAATAATAATATTAATCTTAATAATAATAATAATAATAATAATATAATTAATATATATAATACGGAGTAATTTTTAAATTAAAACAGAGGCAGATATCTCGAGCTTTATAGGTGTGGCCTGTCCAGGACTGCCATGCGATCGCATGGCCTCCAAGACCATTTCCCATGCGATCGCATGGGATGGATTTCCAGCTCATGATCTTTTAACTTCTAGTTTGTCGACATATTTTTTAATTATTAATATAATATATTTAATTTATATAATTAATTATATATTATATTAAATTCACATGCATAGTTAACTTGTAATTTTCATTCCGATAAGTCGTACGTCGTCACTCGACTTATGTCCCGGTTCTGGTTTTTCGAACGTCCTATCGTATACTGAGAAAACTTGTACTTTACGTTTCGTGAATCGTACCTTTGTCAAAATATAGTCTTAAATCATCCACAAACTATACCACTGTAGCAAAGTTACTGTAGCAAAGTCAATTTTTACTGTAGCAATTCACTGTGGCAAAGTCAATTTCACTGTAGCAAATAGTGATTTTCAAAAACACTGTAGCATTTTGGGTACTGTAGCAATTTGAAAATGTTATTATCGTTTACTAAATAACTTGAAATTATATATATGTATATATCTTTTTAATATATATAAATCAGTTTTTAAATACACATTGGAAGTTATTTATAAATAAATTTTAATAATAAATATTTCAACTTATCATATATATTCAAATAGATATTTAAACTAATAAGTTTAATGTACGGTATCAAATAATTAATACATTGTTACCTTTTCAAGTTATAGTATATATGTATCTATTTACATATAATTGTTCGCGAATCGTCGAAAACAACCGAAGGGTATTTAAATATATAAAAGTAGTTCAAAAATTTTGAGATTCAGTTTTACAGACTTTGCTTATCGTGTTGGAAATGTTAATCATACAAAGATTAAGTTTAAATTTGGTCAGAAATTTCCGGGTCATCACAGTACCTACCCGTTAAAGAAATTTCGTCCCGAAATTTGAGTGAGGTCGGTATGGCTAACAATAAAAATGTTTTAATGACGAATATGAGTTGATAATAGAGTTTTATCTATGTTTGAATAATATGGATAAAATAATCCAATTACTCGAAGCGTATGAGAGAAGTTATCGTAATCAAGTGAAATGGAGAATAGAGATGCGTCTTATCTTTTGATGTAGTAACGATTGATTTCCGGATTTTAAGGAATAAAAAATCTTCATAATTTAAATAAGATTTGATTTTTCAGAATTTGTGGAAATTAGGATTTTCTTTGATTAAATGCGTAACCTGCCTCTATTGCTGCGTTCGATATTTTGCTATAAATTGACCTCTTCCGTTTCATTTATTTTCAACACTCCTATAATCTTCTTTATTATTTCATACATCCCAATAGATTGTGAAAATGCTTAATCCAGTTCTGATTCTTGATATTTTCCTGGCTATCGTATCCTTCATTCTTCTTTTTCATCTGCCACCAGAGGAAGTTATTTTCTTCTACTATTACCTTGGGGTTATAGTGTTTTTCATTCTCCCGTATCTTTATATTGCTGTACGCATTGATATACACGGTTTGTAATTTTGGGGTTGTTATCGAGCTTTATATTCTCCATTATATTTCGGAGCTTCATGCTTTCATTTTCTCTTCCCGACCTTAAGTCAAGCGGATAATGGTCCAGAATTCGTAGGTATGAAGTTTCAGATGAACATAACTAATGTTCTAAGAAAGAAATGGTAATAACACAATCTGACTTGTCAAATTACCAGAATACCTCGAAAAAGACAGAATCATTAAGAAAATATTTTCTTGATATTTTTAGAGATTATATAGAATGAAAGAGTTATGTAACATGGTTCATGATGAGGGTATGATATGTGAACCTTTATCACGTTCCATTAGAAACTCAGCATGACTTACTGTAATATAATCACGTTGATCAAGTGTCATTATATTATATTAACTCATGCTTCAATTCCCAACATTACTTTAAAATATTTATATTTTAAACTTGAAAGTTTCAGAATTTAGAAACTAAAATAGTTTCTTTTATGGTGTAGCACAGATATCGTAAAGAGAAAATTGATTTTCGATAAGAATGATTATGAAATTATCTCCAGAAATATGGAGGATATTTATAATGAAAGATACGATGATATCTTAGAATTTCTAATATCAGAGGATGATGAAGAATATTGTCCGCAAGGGTTTAGATTCGAAAGCAAGGTATTCGTTAATGGCTTCAGCAGATACTGAATCATTTGGATTATTTGAAGACAGGTTTCGTCCTTGTGATTTATCCACAGCCTCTTTCATACTTTGCTCAATCCGTTTTCCAGTTTCAAACTTTCTCTTTTTCTCAGCTTTACCACCATACTATTCTTTATCATCAAACTTTTGACTGTTAAGGTCATTTACAGTTTTTGCTGCTTCATTAACATTTTTCCAAAATTCGGAGAACTAGTTTCGTAGTTTGGGGTGTTTTTTTTGAAACTTCACATTCGAAGTATGTAAGCCCAGGAGGTGGACGTTATATGTACACATATAACTGTTGGTGTAGACGTGCTACAAGATTTCAAAATACTGATTGCTAATTCCCGATAGTTGGTATGGCAATTGCCGTTACAAGATGTAGATGAGTACATGATACGGTTTCAATGAGTATAAGGATTTTTCGGAAGGTCAAATATCAATGAAGTTGTTGGTAAATTTACTGCTAATGTGGTGGAACATGAAAGGTTCCCCAGTAACGAAAACGTATATGCTAAAATTACAAGTCTGAAAGGTCGTCGTTGACTGGTTGAATGGTTGATAATACTGGATACTTTGAAAAGGAATTGCAAGGTTATTTTCGGTAATAACAATGCTAAAGGATCTTGCATAGTTTTGAAGTCAAAGTATAGCTTTGAAAGATGTAGAGATCTAAGAATGATGTCACCGGTTCAGAGTTATGGCTTGGATTCTGATCCGTCGATATCAGAATATGTGATTGAATTTATATGAAATGATTGTGTATCATTGTGAAGATAGTGAGTATAGTTAATGATTTTTGAATCAAAATTGAAGAATGTACAGTGTAACATATTAATTGTGAACTTAAATATTTCTCGAGTAGTACCTACCCGTTAAAGATTTCACAATTAATACTTTGTACAAAAGAATTTTTTTTTTATTACCGTCTTTATGAAAATATATGTATGTATATTTTTTTTCAAATCTAATACAGATTTAATGAGTTAATATCATATAAAGCTCATTTGATTTTCGACTTGACTTAGAAATGATTAATCTCTAAAACATTAAAGATTACATAATCTTTGCGGAGTATTTCGCTAATGTAATCGATACTCCATTATTTATTCTTATTTCTCGATGAAGGATGTTGATGCTTGTGGAATCTTTGTGAACCTTACAAGGCACAGATGATGTTTTCTGGAAAGTTTCGAGTACATCGAAAATGAAAATGTAAAATCAATTATGTAATTGAATAATACACTTGGTTTATTATGAAATGGAATTCATTAAGTTGAAACAGAGATTGTAGTTAACAATGGTTAAGTTGTTAACGAAGGATGTACATCATTGCATATTAGTAATATGAACTAACTGAGTAGTACCTACCAGTTAAGATTCACAAGTAATAGCTTAGTACGAAAAGATTTATTTTGATTTCAAAATTCATATATATTAAATATACATAAAATTTCTTCAGGGAAAATAAGTTAATACTTCATCGGTTATTGTTGCTGGTATTTCTTGGTAACTACGATGCGTATGACGTTGATGTTCAAGGTACATATTGTGATGTTGAGGCTTGCGGTGCGGATCTTGTTGGTGGTGGTAATGGTACTGTTGGTGTTGTTGTCGGTGGTACTGTTGATGCCGGAGATTCTGCTGGTGCTTGTAACCTTTGCACCATATTCTCCAAAGCCACTATCCGAGCGCGAAGCTCGTTGACTTCTTCTACTACACCGGGATGATTGGCGGTTCGGACGAGCGGATGAATAAGATCCAGAATTTGAGAGAGTATATGATCATGACGAGATATTCTGGAGATGAGAGAGAAAATGGTATTACGAACAGGTTCGCCGGTAAGTGCTTCAGGTTCTTCGCCAAGAGGGCAATGTGGTGGATGGAAGGGATCGCCTTCTTCTTGTCTCCAATAATTAAGTAGGCTATGAACCCATCCCCAATTCATCCAGAATAGATGATGGCTAATTGGTTGATCCATTCCGGTTACACTGTCTTTGGAATTCAGGTGAATATCCATATCGGAATAGCTGTCAGAGTTTAAGGAATTTGAACTAGATACGGGACCCATCTTGTATAATTAGGGAGATGATTTGTTTTATATGAATTAGATTATAGAATGTAATTTGGTATTCTTCAATACATAATTTACATACGTATATATAATACCAAATTCCATAAATCACGGAGAAATTTTCGGAAGATGTCAGGAAAAGTTTACAGTAACAGATACGCTAAGATATGAATTTTGTCTATACGCTATTCATGCAATCAATGCAGTAAAACGTGTCTAGACTAGGAATGATAAGCAGGTAATTTCCGACAAAAAATGATAAGCAAAACGTTTGACATGCAGACACGGTCGAAGTCCAGACTTACTAATGCATCCTAACAACTATCAGTTAGACACACTCATGCAAGACCTGGTTCGCTAGGACCAACGCTCTGATACCAACTCCAAATCCATATGGATGAACACGTCATTCATTGATTTCATTGCGAGGTATTTGACCTCTATATGATACATTTTGTAAACATTGCATTCTTTTGAAAAGGCACACCATAAATGAATATTTAAATCAAAGGTTTTCGACATCTGATGATTTCTACATATAGACAATCACCATAAATAATAGTTTACAATAGTATTTCCGTTGACAATGCAGTCAAAATAAGATACATGCTGATGATTTGGTGAATGCAAAGTCTCCTTGAAAAATATGTCATGTAAGACTCCATGCACATAGCTTGTTTAACATCTAAGCAAACAGTGGAAGACTTCTAGGAACCCTGAGAATAAACATGCTAACAAGTGTCAACACAAAGGTTGGTGAGTTCATAGTTTTAATGTTGCGCATAATCTGTATATAAAGGTGGATCACAAGATTTCAGTTGTTCAATCCAGAAACGTTTATCAAAATATTCTACGAAATTGAGCACCCTGATAACTAAACTTAACGTATATATAATTTGTACCCTTTGTATAATCATCTTAATAATACACGCAAACCAACGTGTACGCTTCTCAAATAGCATACGTCCGTTAAAAGGCTAGTGCTCTAGCTCGGACGGGGATATCAAGCCCTATGGATCCATATACTACTACTCGCGCCTACCAGTTCTTATAACTGGCAATTAACAGTTACCAAAGCTAAGGGATTTTCGGTTCAAACTCAGTGTAGAATTTAGTATGTACTTGTATCCATTGCATTTAAAATAAAGTGCATGTATTCTCAGCCCAAAAATATATATTGCAAAAGCAATTAAAAAGGGATCAATGAAACTCACCTTAGCAGCATATAAAGTCGTTCACCAAAATGTGATCGAAACACAGATTACCAAATAACCGTAGATCTCAACCTAGAGAACATATGTTGGTCAATAAATGTCTATCAAGCTAGGTCAGGTCATAGTGTATCACAATCCTAATGCTCGATATTGACATACAAAAGTTATCCAATGTTGTTTCAAAAAGTCAATTTTGACAATAGTTTAACAAAACGAGACGTACCTTATATAAGGATTCATTTACTCGGTTGGTAATATTCAAAAATCTAATTTATCAATCTCGTAAACAAGTTGTTTAAATCTTAATTGTAGATTCAAAAGCAATTTCAATTAACTTCAATCATAATTCAGTTGCTCATATCTTTTAATCCGTTCATCGAAATTATTCGATATCTAAATGAAAAGTTATTGATTTTTCGCCTGCTTTCCAAAAACATGTATATCATATACCTTTTACCAGTAATATATGTATTTAATTCGTGGTACATCATAAACTGTTTAACAAGGAAATTTAGCATACAAGCATGTATAAATATATATACTCGAGCACTAGACATGGATACACGATTATTATATAAAAGATAAAATATAAGTACTTACATATCAATATTGAGATTCAATATTGTAGAAAAGTACGTAGACGTAACGGAGATGATAACACTAGGTTTGACTTGCAAATAATACCCATGAATATTACCCATAACCTCCTTGGCAATAATCCATAATTTCCTTAGCTTTATCCCGCTCATAAAACTATTTTGAAAGTGACACGCTCATGACCTCGTCGTAGTATTTTATGTATAGTACTAATAATAATACAAATACTACTAATAATAATAAGATTAATAATAATATTAATAATAATATTAATCTTAATAATAATAATAATAATAATAATAATAATAATAATAATATAATTAATATATATAATACGGAGTAATTTTTAAATTAAAACAGAGGCAGATATCTCGAGCTTTATAGGTGTGGCCTGTCCAGGACTGCCATGCGATCGCATGGCCTCCAAGACCATTTCCCATGCGATCGCATGGGATAGATTTCCAGCTCATGATCTTTTAACTTCTAGTTTGTCGACATATTTTTTAATTATTAATATAATATATTTAATTTATATAATTAATTATATATTATATTAAATTCACATGCATAGTTGACTTGTAATTTTCGTTCCGATAAGTGGTACGTCGTCACTCGACTTATGTCCCGGTTCCAGTTTTTTGAACGTCCTATCGTATACTGAGAAAACTTGTACTTTACGTTTCGTGAATCGTACCTTTGTCAAAATATAGTCTTAACATTTTTCCAAAATTCGGAGAACTAGTTTCGTAGTTTGGGGTGTTTTTTTTGAAACTTCACATTCGAAGTATGTAAGCCCAGGAGGTGGACGTTATATGTACACATATAACTGTTGGTGTAGACGTGCTACAAGATTTCAAAATACTGATTGCTAATTCCCGATAGTTGGTATGGCAATTGCCGTTACAAGATGTAGATGAGTACATGATACGGTTTCAATGAGTATAAGGATTTTTCGGAAGGTCAAATATCAATGAAGTTGTTGGTAAATTTACTGCTAATGTGGTGGAACATGAAAGGTTCCCCAGTAACGAAAACGTATATGCTAAAATTACAAGTCTGAAAGGTCGTCGTTGACTGGTTGAATGGTTGATAATACTGGATACTTTGAAAAGGAATTGCAAGGTTATTTTCGGTAATAACAATGCTAAAGGATCTTGCATAGTTTTGAAGTCAAAGTATAGCTTTGAAAGATGTAGAGATCTAAGAATGATGTCACCGGTTCAGAGTTATGGCTTGGATTCTGATCCGTCGATATCAGAATATGTGATTGAATTTATATGAAATGATTGTGTATCATTGTGAAGATAGTGAGTATAGTTAATGATTTTTGAATCAAAATTGAAGAATGTACAGTGTAACATATTAATTGTGAACTTAAATATTTCTCGAGTAGTACCTACCCGTTAAAGATTTCACAATTAATACTTTGTACAAAAGAATTTTTTTTTATTACCGTCTTTATGAAAATATATGTATGTATATTTTTTTTCAAATCTAATACAGATTTAATGAGTTAATATCATATAAAGCTCATTTGATTTTCGACTTGACTTAGAAATGATTAATCTCTAAAACATTAAAGATTACATAATCTTTGCGGAGTATTTCGCTAATGTAATCGATACTCCATTATTTATTCTTATTTCTCGATGAAGGATGTTGATGCTTGTGGAATCTTTGTGAACCTTACAAGGCACAGATGATGTTTTCTGGAAAGTTTCGAGTACATCGAAAATGAAAATGTAAAATCAATTATGTAATTGAATAATACACTTGGTTTATTATGAAATGGAATTCATTAAGTTGAAACAGAGATTGTAGTTAACAATGGTTAAGTTGTTAACGAAGGATGTACATCATTGCATATTAGTAATATGAACTAACTGAGTAGTACCTACCAGTTAAGATTCACAAGTAATAGCTTAGTACGAAAAGATTTATTTTGATTTCAAAATTCATATATATTAAATATACATAAAATTTCTTCAGGGAAAATAAGTTAATACTTCATCGGTTATTGTTGCTGGTATTTCTTGGTAACTACGATGCGTATGACGTTGATGTTCAAGGTACATATTGTGATGTTGAGGCTTGCGGTGCGGATCTTGTTGGTGGTGGTAATGGTACTGTTGGTGTTGTTGTCGGTGGTACTGTTGATGCCGGAGATTCTGCTGGTGCTTGTAACCTTTGCACCATATTCTCCAAAGCCACTATCCGAGCGCGAAGCTCGTTGACTTCTTCTACTACACCGGGATGATTGGCGGTTCGGACGAGCGGATGAATAAGATCCAGAATTTGAGAGAGTATATGATCATGACGAGATATTCTGGAGATGAGAGAGAAAATGGTATTACGAACAGGTTCGCCGGTAAGTGCTTCAGGTTCTTCGCCAAGAGGGCAATGTGGTGGATGGAAGGGATCGCCTTCTTCTTGTCTCCAATAATTAAGTAGGCTATGAACCCATCCCCAATTCATCCAGAATAGATGATGGCTAATTGGTTGATCCATTCCGGTTACACTGTCTTTGGAATTCAGGTGAATATCCATATCGGAATAGCTGTCAGAGTTTAAGGAATTTGAACTAGATACGGGACCCATCTTGTATAATTAGGGAGATGATTTGTTTTATATGAATTAGATTATAGAATGTAATTTGGTATTCTTCAATACATAATTTACATACGTATATATAATACCAAATTCCATAAATCACGGAGAAATTTTCGGAAGATGTCAGGAAAAGTTTACAGTAACAGATACGCTAAGATATGAATTTTGTCTATACGCTATTCATGCAATCAATGCAGTAAAACGTGTCTAGACTAGGAATGATAAGCAGGTAATTTCCGACAAAAAATGATAAGCAAAACGTTTGACATGCAGACACGGTCGAAGTCCAGACTTACTAATGCATCCTAACAACTATCAGTTAGACACACTCATGCAAGACCTGGTTCGCTAGGACCAACGCTCTGATACCAACTCCAAATCCATATGGATGAACACGTCATTCATTGATTTCATTGCGAGGTATTTGACCTCTATATGATACATTTTGTAAACATTGCATTCTTTTGAAAAGGCACACCATAAATGAATATTTAAATCAAAGGTTTTCGACATCTGATGATTTCTACATATAGACAATCACCATAAATAATAGTTTACAATAGTATTTCCGTTGACAATGCAGTCAAAATAAGATACATGCTGATGATTTGGTGAATGCAAAGTCTCCTTGAAAAATATGTCATGTAAGACTCCATGCACATAGCTTGTTTAACATCTAAGCAAACAGTGGAAGACTTCTAGGAACCCTGAGAATAAACATGCTAACAAGTGTCAACACAAAGGTTGGTGAGTTCATAGTTTTAATGTTGCGCATAATCTGTATATAAAGGTGGATCACAAGATTTCAGTTGTTCAATCCAGAAACGTTTATCAAAATATTCTACGAAATTGAGCACCCTGATAACTAAACTTAACGTATATATAATTTGTACCCTTTGTATAATCATCTTAATAATACACGCAAACCAACGTGTACGCTTCTCAAATAGCATACGTCCGTTAAAAGGCTAGTGCTCTAGCTCGGACGGGGATATCAAGCCCTATGGATCCATATACTACTACTCGCGCCTACCAGTTCTTATAACTGGCAATTAACAGTTACCAAAGCTAAGGGATTTTCGGTTCAAACTCAGTGTAGAATTTAGTATGTACTTGTATCCATTGCATTTAAAATAAAGTGCATGTATTCTCAGCCCAAAAATATATATTGCAAAAGCAATTAAAAAGGGATCAATGAAACTCACCTTAGCAGCATATAAAGTCGTTCACCAAAATGTGATCGAAACACAGATTACCAAATAACCGTAGATCTCAACCTAGAGAACATATGTTGGTCAATAAATGTCTATCAAGCTAGGTCAGGTCATAGTGTATCACAATCCTAATGCTCGATATTGACATACAAAAGTTATCCAATGTTGTTTCAAAAAGTCAATTTTGACAATAGTTTAACAAAACGAGACGTACCTTATATAAGGATTCATTTACTCGGTTGGTAATATTCAAAAATCTAATTTATCAATCTCGTAAACAAGTTGTTTAAATCTTAATTGTAGATTCAAAAGCAATTTCAATTAACTTCAATCATAATTCAGTTGCTCATATCTTTTAATCCGTTCATCGAAATTATTCGATATCTAAATGAAAAGTTATTGATTTTTCGCCTGCTTTCCAAAAACATGTATATCATATACCTTTTACCAGTAATATATGTATTTAATTCGTGGTACATCATAAACTGTTTAACAAGGAAATTTAGCATACAAGCATGTATAAATATATATACTCGAGCACTAGACATGGATACACGATTATTATATAAAAGATAAAATATAAGTACTTACATATCAATATTGAGATTCAATATTGTAGAAAAGTACGTAGACGTAACGGAGATGATAACACTAGGTTTGACTTGCAAATAATACCCATGAATATTACCCATAACCTCCTTGGCAATAATCCATAATTTCCTTAGCTTTATCCCGCTCATAAAACTATTTTGAAAGTGACACGCTCATGACCTCGTCGTAGTATTTTATGTATAGTACTAATAATAATACAAATACTACTAATAATAATAAGATTAATAATAATATTAATAATAATATTAATCTTAATAATAATAATAATAATAATAATAATAATAATAATAATATAATTAATATATATAATACGGAGTAATTTTTAAATTAAAACAGAGGCAGATATCTCGAGCTTTATAGGTGTGGCCTGTCCAGGACTGCCATGCGATCGCATGGCCTCCAAGACCATTTCCCATGCGATCGCATGGGATAGATTTCCAGCTCATGATCTTTTAACTTCTAGTTTGTCGACATATTTTTTAATTATTAATATAATATATTTAATTTATATAATTAATTATATATTATATTAAATTCACATGCATAGTTGACTTGTAATTTTCGTTCCGATAAGTGGTACGTCGTCACTCGACTTATGTCCCGGTTCCAGTTTTTTGAACGTCCTATCGTATACTGAGAAAACTTGTACTTTACGTTTCGTGAATCGTACCTTTGTCAAAATATAGTCTTAAATTATCCACAAACCATACCACTGTAGCAAAGTTACTGTAGCAAAGTCAATTTTTACTGTAGCAATTCACTGTGGCAAAGTCAATTTCACTGTAGCAAATAGTGATTTTCAAAAACACTGTAGCATTTTGGATACTGTAGCAATTTGAAAATGTTACTATCGTTTACTAAATAACTTGAAATTATATATATGTATATATCTTTTTAATATATATAAATCAGTTTTTAAATACACATTGGAAGTTATTTATAAATAAATTTTAATAATGAATATTTCAACTTATCATATATATTCAAATAGATATTTAAACCAATAAGTTTAATGTACGGTATCAAATAATTAATACATTGTTACCTTTTCAAGTTATAGTATATATGTATCTATTTACATATAATTGTTTGCGAATCGTCGAAAACAACCGAAGGGTATTTAAATATATAAAAGTAGTTCAAAAATTTTGAGATTCAGTTTTACAGACTTTGCTTATCGTGTCGGAAATGTTAATCATACAAAGATTAAGTTTAAATTTGGTCAGAAATTTCCGGGTCATCACACCTTCTCTTTCTCCTTTTCTCCTGAGAAAAACATATACACAAGTTAGTTTCTGTCCGTTAACCCCAAATAACACAATACAGAAATTTTTGTCAGAAAAAGTGTCCGCTAAATTTTTTTGCTTAACACTTGTGCACTTTCAAAATTTACATCCTGAACATCAAAATACAAACGGGCAGCATAACGGCTAGAAATCAACACTTGGTAAAATATTTCACTGCCAAAGACACTCGGTCGACTGTCACAGACATTCGGCCGACTGTCTTCACTCACTCGGTCGATGGTCTTTCACAGACACACTCGGCCGTGGGTCTTACACACTCGGTCGATGGTCTAGTCGGTCGGTCGAGTGTCTCCAGAAACTCGACCGACTGTGTTCATCTGCAGAAGCTGAAGACAAATTGACGGGTTTCACCCAAATTCATCCAATTCTTGCTCTAAAGCTCGATTATGACCTCAAAACTGACCAAATCAAAGACACTAAACATGTAGGAACATAAACCCACAAGATTTGGACTCAAACAACATCAAATCTAACCACTTTGACCCAAAATACACACTTTATAAAAACTAACACAAAAACTCCATTTTCTTGAAGATTAAAGCATGAAAAGCTATGAATCTTACCTTGTTAGAATCAGTAAATCACAAGGAACACAAAGATGTAAATGATTCGAGCTCTAAAACAAGGATTAGAAATTAGGGTTTGATAGGTGGAGAAGATGAAGAACGGGTGTGGTTTGGGAAAAGTCTGGAAAATGCAAGAAAGTGGACAGCACTAGCAATCTAAAGTGGGTTAAAATTCCACACTGTTCAACACACGGGTATTTATCAGTTATCTGATATCTTTCGTACATCATTTGGCAACCCAAATGAAGTCCAAAATAAATAAACAAATCTGTTCTGTGACCCTTGTCACAAACTGGTCCTAACCACATTATTATTTAATAGTAAATATTAAATAAAAAAATAAAACCATATAATAACACAATACTAACTTAAGGGCACTTTAGTAATCTTACATCTAGGCCCGATTGAGGATGTTACAAATTTACCCCCTTAAGAAGATTCCGTCCTCGGAATCTGGTCCGATTGAGGATGTTACTTAAGGGCACTTTAGTAATCTTAAATGCGGAACTTCAAACTCAGCAAATTCGAAATCAACAAGCTACGATTCAGAATTTAGAAAGGGATGTTGGAAGGATTTCACAGTTACTAGCCGAGAGACCACCTGGTGCTCTCCCCTTAAATACTCAAGTGAATCCTAGTAACAATCAAACAAGGAATGAGCATGTAAATGCTATAACTACTAGAAGTGGTTTAACCACTAACCCAGAGACCCTTAAGTCTCCGGAAGTTCCTTTGTCTCCTTCTGTTTTGCAGGTACCTGTTGATGTAGATGAGCATGTTGAAAAAGAACAAGAGAAAGATGATCCACCGGAGGTCATATCGAAGAAAAGTTAAGAACCACCAGTGAAGGTGTACAAGGCACCTATTCCATACCCAAAAGCATTGAAGAAAGACAGACTCGCGAGCCAATATCAGAAATTTACGGATATGATCAAGCAAATCAGCATTAACATGCCACTCGCGGAGGTTCTTAAGGGTATGCCCCATTACGGGAAGTTTTTGAAAGATCTCATATCCTCGAAGGGTAAATACCACGATGTTTCTGCCACATTCCTCCATGAGGAGTGTTCGGCAATCTTGAAAAAGCAAAATGTACCTCCAAAATTGGGAGATCCGGGTAGTTTTATCATACCATGTATGATGGGTGATTCGGTAGTGTACGATGCACTAGCCGACCTAGGTGAAAGTGTTAACCTAATGCCTTACTCGTTATATTTGAAACTTGACTTAGGAGACTTGAAACCAACCCGGATGGGTATTCGATTAGCAAATCAATCATTTGATAATCCCATAGGTATAGCCGAGGATATTCTTGTAAAAGTTGGCTCACTTATCTTTCCCGTCAACTTTGTTATTCTAGAAATGCAAGAGGACACAAAAGTTCCTATCATTTTAGGACGTTCTTTCCTTAACACCGCAGATGCTATCATTAATGTCCAAAAAGAACAATTAAGTCTAGGTGTGGGAAACGAGAGAATAATTTGTCATATTGACAAAGCCATGAAAAGACCTACTTCCACCGATGACTCTTGTTTTCAAATTGATGTCATAAATCTTTGTGTTGAGGATGAATTGCAGGAGCTACTTGAAATCGATACCTCGGGGTTTGCCCCGGTAAGTGAAAGTGAATATTTCAATATCGATGAGGCTTTTGTTGAGTTGATGAAAGTGGTCACGGATGATGAGACCATGGAAGAAGAAATTCCTAAGGAAGAGGAATCATTTGAAGATATCAGAAATAAAGATAGATTCCGAATAAAGAATTCCTTGGAAGAACCACCCGTACTAGAGCTTAAGGAGCTACCCAAACACTTGGAGTATGCTTACCTCGAAGGTACATCTCAATTACCGGTAATTATTGCTTCACATCTTTCCGGTAACGAGAAGGAAAGGTTAATCTCTGTTTTGAAAACCCATAAAAAGGCTATAGCCTGGAAAACGACCGACATTCCAGGGATAAACCCGTGTTATTGTACACATAAAATTCTCCTTGAGAATGACTTCAAACCAGTAGTACAAAGACAACGCAGGCTAAATCCCAACATGAAAGAGGTTGTTAAAAAGGAGGTAGTCAAGCTTCTTGACGCCGGGTTAATCTACCCCATCTCCGATAGTCCTTGGGTTAGTCCAGTACAAGTAGTACCCAAAAAGGGGGGTACAAACGTTATTGTAAATGAAAAGGACGAACTCGTTCCAACTAGAACGGTTACCGGCTGGAGAGTCTGTATTGATTACAAGCGTCTCAATGATGCCACTAGAAAGGATCATTTTCCGTTGCCTTTTATTGATCAAATGATTGAACGATTAGCGGGGAAAGAATACTATTGCTTTCTAGATGGTTTCTTCGGTTACTTCCAAATTCCAATTGATCCTAACGACCAAGAAAAGACCACATTCACTTATCCTTTTGGGACCTTTGCCTATCGCCGCATGCCTTTTGGTTTATGTAATGCACCCGGAACCTTTCAATGGTGCATGATGGCAATTTTTGATGATATGGTAGAGGATTGTATGGAAGTCTTCATGGATGAATTTTCCGTGTTTGGAGACTCCTTTGAATCGTGTCTTTTTAACCTTGAACGTATGCTTATCCGATGTGAGAAAGCAAATTTGGTCCTGAATTGGGAAAAATGCCACTTCATGGTGAAGGAGGGCATTGTACTTGGTCACAAGATATCTCGTGCGGGAATAGAGGTAGATAAAGCTAAAATTGAAGTTATCTCTAAACTACCTATACTGACGAATGTCAAGGAAATTAGAAGCTTTCTTGGTCACGCGGGATTTTATAGGCGATTTATCAAAGATTTCTCTAAAAGCGCCCGTTCAATGACCAAACTTCTTGAAAAGGATGCTCCATTTGACTTCAATTCCAATTGTGAGAATGCATTCTCCATTCTAAAGTCAAAACTCACACAAGCTCCCATTATCGTGTCTTCGGATTGGAGTATGCCTTTTGAGTTAATGTGTGACGCGAACGACTATGCCTTAGGTGCTGTCATAGGACAACGACTCGATAATCATTTTCGTCCAATTTATTATGCAAGCAAAATGCTAACGGGAGCTCAAATTAATTATACTACCACGGAAAAAGAGCTCTTAGCGGTTGTTTATGCGTTTGATAAATTTCGGTCATATTTGGTGTTGTCCAAGACCATTGTTTACACAGATCATTCGGCTCTTAGGTACTTATTCTCAAAACTAGATGCAAAACATTGTCTCATACGTTGGGTTCTTTTACTTCAAGAGTTTGACATTGAGATACGTGATAAGAAAGGAGCTGAGAATCTAGCCGCCGACCATTTATCCCGACTTGAAAACCCCAAATTAGAAAAACTCAATGATACAATTATCAAGGACACATTTCCTGATGAATCTCTAATGAGGGTTGACAAAGAATCTGAAATCCCATGGTTTGCCCATTTTTAAAACTATCTTGCTTCAGGCATTCTTCAAAAAGGACTTTCTTATCAACAAAAGAAGAAATTCTTTGCGGATTTGAAGTCCTATTTCTGGGAACATCCCGACCTATTTCGTGTTGGTACGGATCAAATGATTCGTCGTTGTGTGTATGGAAAAGAGGCTCAACAAATTCTTGAGCATTGTCGTTAAGGGCCCACCGGCGGTCATTTCGGACCAAACCACACCGCAAGAAAAATCCTTGACTCGGGCTTTTATTGGCCCACGATCTTTAAAGATGCCCAAAATTTCGTTCGAACTTGTAATACATGCCAACGAACGGGTAACATCACAAAAAAGGATGAGATGCCTCAAACCGGCATCCAAGTTTGTGAAATCTTTAATATTTGGGGAATTGATTTCATGGGGCCATTTCCAAGTTCCCATAAGTGCAAGTACATCCTATTAGCCGTTGACTATGTATCTAAGTGGGCTGAAGCAAAAGCTTTACCTACGAATGATGCTAGGGTGGTGGTGAACTTCTTGAAAAATCTCTTCTCGCGCTTTGGAATCCCAAAGGCGCTCATATCCGATCGAGGAACACATTTTGCCAACAACCTTCTTGAAAAGGTGTTGAAGAAGTATGGCGTAACTCATCGTTTCTCTAATTCGTACCACCCGCAAATGAGTGGTCAAGTGGAGAACACAAATCGTGCCTTGAAACGCATACTTGAGAAGACGGTTGATAACAATCCTAAGATTTGGAAACGCAAGTTAGATGATGCGTTGTGGGCCTTTATAACTGCTTTTAAAACACCAATCGGTACCACACCATTCATGCTTGTATATGGTAAAGCGTGCCATCTTCCGGTTGAAGTGGAACATAGAGCGTACTGGGCATTGAAGCTTTGTAATTTAGACATAGAAAAGGCTGGTGAAAACCGATTCATGCAAATGCATGAATTGGAAGAGTTGAGGTTAGAAGCGTACGAGAATTCGAGCTCGTATAAGGAGAAAATGAAAAGGTGGCATGATGCCCGATTGAAAGAAGTGAAAGAGTTTAAAACTGGTGATAAGGTTTTGGTGTTTAACTCGCGGTTTAAATTTTCTCCCGAAAAGCTGAAGTCCCGATGGACGGGACCTTATTTGGTGAAACAAGCATTTCCATCGGGATATGTTGAGTTGTTTGGAAACAGAAATACTTTTAAAGTGAATGGTCATCGATTAAAACTCTATTTTGATGGAGTTGATACCACGGTTCAAGATGACATCACTTTCTCCCCCAACGCTAGTTAACTAGGGAAGGAGTCGCGTGAACATCTCACTAATAAACCTCACAACATGTACATAGTCTCATTTGTAAGTCTCGTTTCTTAGAATTGATTACTTTGAGTGTTTTGAGTGATTTTTCAAGTTTTAGTACGAACCAAGTTGTTTAGGGACCTGCCGAAATGTTTAATACGCGAAAAAACATTGAAAACTGGTGCAACAGGACCAGATGCGCCGCATTCATGTTGGATGCGCCGCATCTGAACACAAGAAAAAAGCCGACAGTTTTTGATGCGCTGAGAAAAGGTCATGCACCACTTTTGGACCACCAGATGCGCCGCATCTGCTTCAGATGCGCCGCATCTGAGCCAGATGCGCCGCATCTGTGTCTGAATGTTTGAGTCTGCCCAATTTTTTTGCACAAATACGGGAGTTTATCATTTTTATTCATTTTTTCACCTACAACTCCGAACTTCATCTCATTTTCTCTCAAGGATTCCACCTCTAAACACCAAATCAACCGATTAAACCCATCTTTGAGCATCTAATCCGTCTATCAACATGAGAAAGGTAAGATTAATCTTCATTTCTTCATGGTTCTTGTGTTCTTCATTCTCAAATTCGGATTTAGCTTGTTCTAAGTGTGGGGATGTTTAAATCTTCATGTTTTGGTCATTATATGCTTGCATTGTTGTTACTAATCCTTATTCATGCTCAAATTTCATGCTTAATTGCTCAAAAATTTAATTTAGAAATTAGGGTTCTTCATGAATTTGGGGATTTCGAAAAAAATGACCATTACTTGTTTAAATTGGGATGTTTCAGAGTACAATTACTAGTATACATTAACAAATCCGCATGAACCTTAGTTGAATTATACGAGTACACAAATTATTGAATTTTAGGGTTCTTAAATTGGGGATTTTGACTTTTGTTGACTAGTAAGTGTTATAGGTGGAATTAAAGCAATGCATTGACTATGCTAAACTCATATATGCCTTAACTTAGTGTTTGTTCGAATTGAAAAGTTTTACTTGTGAAAGTTAAGGATTGTATGCTTAGACTTTTTGATGAAATTGTTGACTTGAGTCGAATTAAGTGTCTAAATGTATGATAACCATTGATTGCATATTGTTTGACATGCTTATTGATGAATGCTAATGGTTTCATACACTTGTTTTGGTGAAACTAATTATGCTAGATATGATTGAACTTATGAAGTGATAAAGATTATGAGTCATACTAGTACATGTTTGTTGAAAATGAGATAAGTACATCCATGATAGAACTATGTTTGATATGAGAGTTTGTGTAATGCGTACAATATAACATGTACTACATGGTTTTGGATGTGCAATACGAAAGATGTTTTGAATTTCTTTAACGCTAATCAACTTGGTTTGTTGTTTTGTTTGTTTGGTTTTGTTGTGTTTTTGTAGACTAGAGCATCATCATCAAACCCAAAATCAAAGAAGCAAAAAGCCCCGGCAATTGTAGATGAGGAAACAAGTGAAGAAGAACATGCTGTTGAAGAGGAAGAAATGGATATTGACAACCGGCAGTTAAATGTCCGTGGATTAACCACTCCGGATCCATGGATCAATGCAGTTTTGAGGCATCCGGAATATCATGAACGGATGAAGGCACTTCTACACAAAGACGTATATCTGGGGAAATATATCGATTGGACACCATTAGAAGAAGCCGGCGAATATCAAAATTTTCGCAACCTTTTCTGAGTAACGTATCAAGGCCATCGAATATATGCATGGGAAAACCTGTTCAGAATGCAAGAAAGAGTATACCCACTTTTAGTCAAAGAATTCGTTGGTTCACTTAGGGTTGATTACACGTCACCAGCATCCGGTACCTTTATGAGATTTCATCTTGGAGGACAAGACCGAACATTAACACTGCTACAATTTGTGAAGGCGTTGGATATCTATGAAGGGTTGCCACATCAATTGATGCAAAATTACTTTAATCAATGTATATACTATGTTTCTTCTTTTAATCATTCAGAAGCATGGGTGGACATGAGCAATAGCGCATATAGTGCAAGCAAGCAGACATGTAGCAAGCTACGTTCCTACGAGCAACGATGCGTCCAAAGATTCATTTCAAGTACCATAAACTGTCGAAAAGACAGTAGCGAAAAAGTTACCAACTTGGATATCTGGTATATTCACGCGATAATGGATCACTCCCATGTTCATATTCCACGAATGATTCTCACTTTCCTTCTCGAAGAAAGGAAAAAGATTACACCAATCATGGGCTGCCATTTTGTAACCAGGATCGCCCAACATTTTCGTATCAATACAAGTGGGTTAGAGGAAAAACATATGATTGCCTTTGACAGAGTAAGTTATACAAGGGCAAACATTTTGACTAGGGGGTCGAACGGCCTTCTAACTAGGTATGAGGATCCCGTGAACAGGCTACCAGAACAACCCCAACTGCAGCAAGATCTACAACCGAATGTTGGAAGTAGTTCCGGTCCGGGAAATGATTGGAAGGCTTACATGGCGCGCCAGTTTTCAGATATGCGACTCCATAGTGATCGAAACACCCAAAAGGTAATTGATCACTACGATACAGGTAACAGGGAGATGCAACATTACATTGATGTAGGGAATGATCGAACATGGTACACTCAAGCGGGGCAGCAAAATCAGCTTAATTGGATACATGAACAGACAGTGTCATACGCTGCAGATCCCGCTAACTATACCCCCTCTCCTTGACCTTCATACGAACCATGGGTTCAATTGGGTGATCCATATCCTGCGCCTTATCCTCCTCCTCCTAACCCGCCTACTGAAGACACTGCTGTCGTCCCTGCTCAAGGAACTTATCAGGGGTACAACCCCTCCATATTTCAGGACGACGACACGGGAAACCAAAATGAAGGCGGAGCTGGCCCAAGTAACTCTTTTTGGGGATTCTTCTAAAGTTGGCATGATTAATGGTGAAGTGTGTGAACGGTTTGATTGATGTTGGTTTGTTTCAAAAACAATTTATCTTTATGTTTGGTGTGTAATAACTTGATAGTATTTTGGATGATTGTAATTTGAATAATTTAGATAATTATAAGTGGAGTTTTTAGTACATGGAGTACACCCCCATTTATTTGTGTGAATCGTATGGTTCCTTTGTTTGAATTGATACAGGTGAGCATTGTGCTATATGCTGCATTTTTACAAAGACTGGCAGTAAGTTCAGCACATTCTTGATTGGTGATTGTTTTGTGGTTGCAAGAAGCGGATGATGTTCTTATGCTGGCATTCAGTTCAGCGCTATCATCCCGTGAACTTCGGTTTTAGACCTTGAAAGTAATAAACTCTCTTACACTCTTTAACCCTCTTGCATTTAAATTTTTCTGATTTCATGTAACGAGGGCGATACATGAACTCAAGTGTGGGGAGGAAGTTATAAATTCTTTCGAGTTCTTTCGTGTTTTTGATTCTGGTTAAAAAGGGTTAAAATGGTGAAAATTTTTACCCTTTTATCTTCATAAATTCAAATTTTGTTTAAAATTTGTAGATTTTAAAACTAGGTGTATACACCGAAATTATTATCACGAAACAAATTAAGAAACAACCAGATGATTGAGTTTATTTTGTTAAAAATCATAAAACTAGTAGTCATATAAAAGATATAACCATCATACTTTACCACATTCTGAATGAAAAAGAATCATCAAGTAATTTGTTATTCTAACAATCTAGTCCAATGCTCATCTATGTAATTATTGTGATGGAAGTCAAGTCTTCCAATTTGACACACTTGCTAACTTATGTTAGAAGATGTAGTCCAGAACAGCTGTAGGTTGACGAAAAATCTTGAAAAGTCATCTCTATCATCGGCTGGAAATCCACCTCACCTCAGCATCAAACAGGGTTTTTGGTGGTCATAATTATCCTAACCATGAGATGGATCTGTCTCGTACAATGGGGGCACATTGCAAATTAGCTTTTAAGACTAATGAATCTAATCCCCAGATGGATGATCTCCGTAAAGATCAACTGCATCTATGTTGACCGCGGTCAACATACATATGCCATAACAAATTGAGGTGTGCAAACTCATGGTTCACCGATGATATTTGGACACGATATAGTTTCTTCTAAAACTTATGCTATTTTATGAACTATATTATGTAAAACCATTTTTAGGACATCCGGTTTCAAGTTCCATGATACTTCAATCATGAGGGCGAGTAGCTTGCTAAACGCCGACTGAGGCTTCGGTTTTCAGTTACCCTCAACCGGACTTTGAGGTTAAAACCGGAAAACTTGTTTGTGTAAAAACTAACATGTCTAATTTTCAAAATATAAAAGGTTTTTTCGCAAAGGTCCCAATTTCCCTAAGGATCCAAATTTTTTAGAAATGTAGACTTTAAGACCCACCTTTCGACTTTGGTGTGATTTCATTTCGTGTGTATACTCTTAGTGTGCGTATTACATTGTTAAATAAATAAAAGCGTGTGTACTCCAAAGGTGTGTGTATACTCAAAAGTGTGAGTGTGTATATATTGTGACCCGAGTGTGTGTTCCATATAGCGTGAGTTATTGTGTTCCAAAATAACTTGTGTGTCTTGTATATTATATCGAGTGAGTGTGAGTCCCATTTTTGTGTTCTCAATTAAATAAGTGTGTGTACTATAGTAAATTTCAAAATCTTGTAAGTCTTGCTTGAGGACAAGCAAGGTTTAAGTGTGGGGATTTTGATAACGCCAAAATTATACATGTTTATTGCCGTTATTTCGATCCAAAGTTGTTCCATTTGTGTGTAATTTTTGTACGTATGTATTGTAATTCATGTATATTTGTAAAAGTCCATTGTGAATGAATAAATGAAGACTAACATCAAAAACAGAGTTAAAACGAAGATTGAACGCGCAAAACAGCCCGAAACTACTGAAACAGATCCAAATGCGGCGCATCTATGCACCAAATAACTCCCGACAGTTTCAGATGCGGAACATGCAGACTTCTGGACCAAAACAGCCTCAGATGCGGCGCATCTGAGATGGATGCGGCGCATCCAAGCCAGATGCGGCGCATCTGTCCCAGATGCTGGGCATCTGACCCCCTGCCGACAGTCCTGAGTGCAGAATTGAGCTGGAATCTACTGAACGTAAAGAGATGCGGTGCATCCCAAAGAGATGCAGAGCATCTGGTCACTTTCTGGCCAAAATACCTAACTTTTGAGGCTATTTAATGGAGCCTTTAGTTACTTACTTGACACACCTTCACTACTACATTCTCCCTCAGTTCTAAGACGATTTTCAAGGTTCAAGGAAGGCTGTAAGTCAATCTCCACTCTTTCGACATCAAGATTAAGCTAGGATCATTTATCGCAATTGGTACTATTGTTCTATATCTTTTTTAACATGAATTCAACTTGTATTTACTGTTTCATTAGTTCTACTATGATTATGTTAGGCTAAAAGCCTTGTGTGTTTACTTCAATGTAAGATTTATGGCTTGGGATTGTTCTATACTTTGATGTTATGCTAGTTATACATATGTTTGATTGATTAAATAATCTAGTTCAACCGTAAGAACCATTGTTATGCTTGTTTAGATCATTACTTCAATTATATAGATTTAAAACCTATTAATGTGAGTTAACTAGGAAAACAATCTATACTTCAATACACCTAGTAATCTAGACGATTAGATACATATACTTAAGTGATTTTGTTATGTGTTTAATTCGGTAATTGAATAAGTTCTAAAGCAACATATTTATGAAATTACCTCAAGTGATTGTTGTGATTTAGGTTTTACGTGAGTTTAACCGGGTTGGATCTAGCTAGTTAATCGATCTAAATCACCATGTTCTTTCAAAAGATCCATTGTTGTAATCATCCTTGTATTTTAGTGCAATTATGTAAGTTATGACTTGGTTTATGTGAGTTTATCAAAGACTATAGCTTATACTTCAACACCTAGTGATCTAGCCACCTATATGTGAATATAGGATGTTAATTGAATGATATTTAGGATATACAATCATGTAGTTTACCTAGAGTGATCTTAGTAAACTAGGTTTTATGTGAATTCAACCATGAAAGAATCTTGTTGATTAAACATAGCTCTTAAGTTTATAGAAATTGTGAAATTGATATAAACTGTTCTATTTTAACTATCTCATAACGGTTTTAATTATAAAAGAACAATCCCTGTCATTTATCAAGCATAGAAGTAAACACCGCATTCTCATTCTTGTTAATTACTATATTTATTTACTTTTTCGTTAAACGAAAATATAACTTCAAACACAAAACCCCCTTTTAAAAATAATTAATCGTTGTGAAATCCTTAAAATAAACTTCTCCATGTGGATTGAGCTGGTCAATTTACTTGCTAGTTACTGCATGATCGGGTTTTAGTTGCCTGTATTATGTGTTAATTATTAAGCAGATTGTCTACATTTTAAAGGTTACGTTTTAACACATTATCACCCAAATTCGATCTTTATAGGTCTTTAATCCTCTAGAATCATTGCGTAGGTCAAATTTTCTTTTAGTCATTTGTTCAATCTTTAGGTTTTCGTCATTCAAAGCTACTAACTGAACGGTTTTCAATCGATCAATCAAGTCTGAAACTATTTCATGTCTCATAAATCTAACATTTTCGATGGTTATCTTGCGACTCAGAGCATCTGTGACCACATTTGCTTTACCCAGATGGTACTTAATCTCACAATCGTAGTCTTTAATCAATTCTAAACATCGACGTTGACGCATATTTAATTCTTTTTGTGAAAAGATGTACTGGAGACTCTTATGATCTGTATAGATTTCACAATGTGTACCATACAAATAGTGTCTCCAAAGCTTCAAAGCAAACACAACTGATATTAACTCTAAATCGTGAGTAGGGTAATTTCGTTCATGATTCTTCAACTGTCGTGAAGCATACGCTATGACTTTATTTCTCTGCATCAAAACACAACCCAGACCTGCGCGTGATGAATCGCAATAAACTACAAAATCTTCTGTTCCCTCTGGTAAAGCTAAAACTGGCGCTTGACATAACAACTGTTTGAGAGTCTGAAAAGCCTTTTCTTGTTCATCAGTCCATCGAAAGGCTACATCTTTTTTGGCTAACTTATTTAACGGACCTGCTATTTTAGAAAATTCTTTAATAAATCTGCGGTAATAACCTGCTAAACCCAGAAAACTCTTAATTTCTGTCGGCGTTTTCGGTGAGTTCCAATTCATTACAGCTTTTATCTTTGACTGATCTACTTTAATACCCTGTTCGTAAATCACATGACCTAGAAACTATACTTCCCGCAGTCAAAATTCACACTTGGAGAACTTAGCGTACAACTGTTCCTGTTTCAGAAGCTCTAACACCAACCTCAAATGCGTAGCATGATCTTTCTCGATTTTCGAATATATTAAAATATCATCTATGAAGACAATCATAAACTTGTTAAGATACTGACGACACACCCTGTTCATTAAATCCATAAACACTGCTGGCGCGTTTGTTAACCCAAATGGCATAACTAAAAATTCATAATGACCATATCTAGTTCTGAACGCGGTTTTCGGTATTTCGGTCTCTGCAACACGTACCTGATGATACCCTGAACGTAAATCAATCTTTGAAAAGTAAGAAGCACCCTGTAACTGATCGAATAAATCATCTATTCTCGGTATCGGATACTTATTCTTTATTGTTCTCTTATTCAAATCACGGTAATCTATACACATACGAAGCGACCCATCTTTCTTTTTCACAAACAAAACAGGAGCACCCTACGGTGAAGAGCTTGGTTGAATAAACCCCTTATCTAACAGTTCCTGAATCTGAGACATCATTTCTCGGATTTTTGACAGAGCTAATCTGTAAGGATCTTTTGCAACTGGCGTAGCACCTGGAACCAAATCAATTTTATACTCTACTTCACGTACTGGAGGTAACCCTGGTAAATCATCTGGAAACACTTCGGGAAATTCTGACACAACAGGGATATCGATCACCTGCTTCTTTTCTTTCTTAACATCAATCACGTAAGCTAAGAATGAATCACACCCTTTCGATATTGACTTCTGAGCTTTCATTAGGGAAACCATAGGGAAGTTAAATCCACTGCGCTCTCCCATAGCTATCACTCGGGATCCGTCGGCCAAACGGAAAGAAATCATCTTCTTATCACACTTAATATTAGCCATATTAGCTCTTAACCAATTCATGCCTATGACTACATCAAAACTAGGTATAGGCATCAACAAACAGGTTAAAGGGAAGGAATGGCCGTCAATCTCGATGGTAATCCTAGACACAGATGATGTGCATGGAACCATTTTACCATCAGCTACTTTTATTCCTAAAGGTGCATCTAACATCCTAACAGGCAACTTCAACTTATCACAGAAGCCTAAGGACAGAAAAGAACGATTCTCTCCTGTATCAAATAACACACGAGCTGGTAAGGAATTAATCAAGAACATACCGGTAATGATGTCATCGGTAGTGGTTGCAGCATCTACCGTCATCCGAAACGCCCTTGCCTCTGCTGTTGGAGGATTCTTTCTCTTCTGCCCGGTAGTAGAAGCAGAAGAACCCCCAGAAGTAACCGACCTCGCCCCTGACCCTGCCTCAGAATCGGCTCTTGACGCAGATGGACAATTTTCTGATCTATGTCCCTCCTGATGGCAACTCCAACAAACATTAGACTTAAAAGAACAAGCTGTTGATTCATGACCTAACACTCCACATTTTAAATGCCTTCTGGTCATTGGAGAACACGGACCTACATGGGTCGACTTGCAAACATTACACCACCCAGACTGACTTGAACCCGATCCACTCATACCAGACTTACTTTTCTATTTAAACCCGCCTGACTTTTTACCACGAAAACCGGATTGCTTACTCGATTGCTGAGTTGACTGCCCACCCGATTGACTTTCTGATTTTCCTCCAAAAGATCCACTTTTTGAACTTTCTCTTTTTGCTGCCATTACATCACCTTCAGTAATCTTAGCCATCTCGTGAGCCTGTGCCAAGGTTGTTGCAAATCTCGCAACGGTTCTGTATTTTGGCTTAATCACTCGCATAAAATGCTAGATCTTATCCTTCTCAGTTGGTACCCATTGCTGAACAAACCTTAACTTCGATGTAAAATCTCTGAAAACATCATCAATAGTCATACTTTTGGTCATTCTCATATTCAGAAACTCGGTTTTCAACCTTTCCATTTCATATTCAGAATAATACTGCTCACAAACTTTAGTAGCAAACTGTTCCCAAGTTATTTGGCTAATCTGTTCCTTGGGCAAATATGCTGTAATAGAGTCCCACCATTCCATCGCCTCACCTTTCAAAAGTCTACTAGAAAACAGTACTCTAGACTCAGGTTCACAGAAACAGGCTTCTAATGCTCGCTCTACTTCTCTTAACCAGTTAAGGGTCATTGTAGGGTTTGTGTGACCATGATATTCTGGAGGTTTGCAATCAAGAAACTATTTATAGGTACACTTCCTTTTTGTCTCGGGAACTTGAAATGGGTACATCATTTGTTTTGGAAATGCCTGGTTTAACAGAAATGGCATTTGGAGGTTTTGATAGGTGGTTTGAGGAAACTATGATTGGGAATTGCCATCGGCTTGATTATAAGGGTTTGAAGGAAAAAATGTGTTTAACGCAGTGGTATTGGGGTTCCATTGCGCTCATTCTTGTTCTAATACCTTAATTTTCTCCTGAGCTTCTAGTAATCGACTCTGAAGGTTTATAACTTCTTGTGAGGTTTCCTCTTCCGATGAAACATGTCCATCTTCCTCGGGAGCTTTGAAAATACCAGTTCCAGGGACAGTGGGGCCAGTAGCGTTTGCTTCATTATCTGCCATTACTGCACTACCACAACACTCACACCAAAGCTTAGTATAAACTATGTTAGTACTATCAACTAACACATAACCTGTCCTAGTACTCACTTAACCCATCCCCGGCATGTTATGTTTGACATGACTCTACTAAGTTTGGGAACATGGCATTCAGATCACAAAGCGCATGCTGCCAAACCAAGCTCTGATACCAACTTGTGACACTGCCAAAAAAAATTTTATATACGTGGCGGAAGCATTTATTTATTAATTTTAAAATAAACATTAACTATTATTAATACATCCAGTGTCAGGTGTCATTACAAAATACATGTTTGCAAAATGTCACTGTTTAAATAAAGCAAGATCACATCAGAGTTGACTCCTGTCAAACATAACATCAACATGTCCTTCTGCTCCCCAAAACACGATATCTACAAAAGCTAATAACCTGCAGGGAGGAGATGGAGGGGAATTAGTACGAAGCTAAGTGAGTAGGACTAACTACAGACCATAGCATACATAAGTGTTATACTAATCAGGTCATATAGTCTAACACACAAACATCACCCAAGTGCCGTCTACAGAGACTCTGGCGGCTCGGCCAAACCATTAACCACCAGCTGATCGGACTGGGGCTTACCAGAAGTTCCTCCACCACCGCATGTTGATCTCTCCTACCGAGGCTACCACACAATAGGGATGCACTGGGCTCCAGCAGACAAGCATCATCTAACGTGCAGTCATCACAAAGTACTAACTAACCACAACAACAAGTATATCTAACAAGCATGGCAATCATAATATAACATGCTTCTATATACTATATTCTCCAGTTAGTCCCACTCACCAAATACCAGCAACCAGCTCAGATAATCTACTACTGAGCGGCTTCCTTATCTTTTTCACCTGAACATAAGGCAAATCAAGTTAGTTACTGTCCGATACCATCAAATAACACAATACAGAAATTTTTGTCAGAAAAAGTGTCCGCTAAAATTTTTTGCTTAACACTTGTGCACTTTCAAAATTTACATCATATCATCAAAATACAAACGGGCAGCATAAGGGCTAAAAATCAACACTTGGTAAAATATTTCACTGCCAAAGACACTCGGTCGACTGTCATAGACAGTTGGCCGACTGTCCACACTCACTCAGCCGAGTGTCTATTCACTCGGTCGATGGTCTCTCACAGACACACTCGGCCGTGGGTCTCACATACTCGGTCGATGGTCGAGTCGGTCAGTCGAGTTTCAGGAGACACTTGGCCGACTGTGTTCATCTGCATGTTCTGAAGACAAAGTGACAGGTTTCACCCAAAATCGTCCAATTCTTGCTCTAGAGCTCGATTACTGTGACAACCCGGAAATTTCCAACCAAATTTAAACTTTAATATTTATATGTTTCCGACACGATAAGCAATATTTGTTAAGTTAAATTTCAAGAATTTTAAACTATGTTCATACATTCATTCAACCTCGACCAAGTTTCAACGATTCACAAACCATTAAACGAATATGATTATATATGTATATGTGTATATATATATATATATATATATATATATATATATATATATTATAACTTGAAACGTAAACAAAATATTAGATTAAATACTTTATATGATTGTATCTGTTTCAAAATGTTTATCAATGGAATTAGAAGATAAGATCAAATGATTGAATTATCAGATATATTGAATTATGATTACAAGTCTCTGTTGAAAGGCCCACGTTGATTTGAGAAATCTTTCCATTTTAACAATACTCGGAAAATGGTAAAGTGATTTATAAATAAGAACAAATTGTCAATCATTGAGAACTAGACAAAGGATAGTGGAAGATTGAATCTCATAATGACTCGATTGATCTATTTAGTTTCAAACGTACAAAAACATTTTCAGTTTAAAAAGAAATTTATTATTAAAACGTATATAACTTTTATAAATATCTAGAACCACTTTTGACAACTCATTACTTAACTAGTATGATAAAGATAACGATATTTATATTTTATTTTATTAAATATATATAACAATTTAAATTAATATTATATATATTTATACGCGTATTATACGTACATAGTTTTATACTTTTACTATACTTAAACTTTACCTTTACTTTATTTTTACTTTACTTTAACTTTAATAATTCACTTTAATAATTCATACTTTAATAATTCACTTTAATAATTCATACTTTAATAATTCACTTTAATAATTCATACTTTAATAATTCACTTTAATAATTCAAAAATCTATTATAAATAGAATTCAATAGGTTTCATTATTTTATAGAAACTTGAAAATATTTTTCTCTAAACTCTCTCAATCGATTTACATATATATATTTACTCCGTATTATTTCAAGATATTATTAGTATACATAAAATATTACGACGAAGTGTTGTCCGAGTGATTTCGAAGTTGTTTTTCGAGTGGGATAAGATTAAGGAAATTATGGGTTATAGCTATGGAGGTGATTGAGTATGGTTCATGGGTATGCTTGTGAGGTCAATATAGTGTTTATCATTTTCGTTGCGTCTACGTACCTTTCCTGCAATATTGAATCTCAATATTGATATGTGAGTACTCATAATTTAACTTTTACATACTAATAGTGTATCCCTGACTAGTGCTCGAGTATTTAGGATTATGCATGCTTGTACTTTTGATATTGCCCTTAGACAGGTTAGGTTGATTCTTGAATTAGTTACACTTGCGGTTGAGATAAGGTATAAGATATGCATGTCCTTGGAAAGCTAGCGAAAAATTAAGAACTTTTCCTTTAGATATCGAATGGTTTCGATGAACGGATTAGAAGTTATAATCAATTGAATTTTCGATATATTTATTAAAAATGATTATTATTATCGTCGTTTTTATCGTCGTTCTAGTTTTATCTTATTATTATCATTATTATTATCTTTATCAATAAAAGGGATTTATCATTAAAAATTGTTATTTTTTTATTATTACTATCGTTATTATCGTTAAAGTTATAATTAGTATTATTATTATTATCCAATTATTATTATTATTATTATTATTATTATTATCATTATTAATATATATATCATTATTTAAAAATGGTTATTGTTATTGTTATTATTATTATTACTATATTATCATTAAGATAATTATTAGTATTATCGTTAATAATGTTATAGTAACTATCATTATTAATATTAGTGTAATTAAAACAAATATTTGTAACACCTAATTATTTTGATTACTATTATTATCATTATTATGAACACGATATAAAAGACGATTAAAAGCTATTAAACGAAACGATTAGGAAATAATGAGTAAGAGTATCATGACGAAATTAAAATATTATAAGATATTGATTTAGATAAAATTATCGTTCTTATTATTTTTATCATTACTATTATTATTAAAAGTATCGTTAGTATTAAAACTATTATTTTAACAAAAATTATCATTTTAATAGAAATGTCATTGTTACTATAAAATATCATTATTATTATTATTTTAAATAGAATTATTATTTTAAAGATAATATTAAAAATTATCGTAAATATTAAAGTTATCATAATTAGAATTATCGTTTTATCATAATGTCATCTTAGTAACTATAAATATTGATATTTTTATAATAATAATTATTATTACAAAATAATACAACTTTTACTTACTATCATTATAGATATTATTTTATCAAATAAATATGTGATACAAACATATTTTACTACGTGTAATAACTTACTTTAATAATACCTATCATATTATCTTTATGATATTAAATGAACCCTATAAATTTTATTACTTAATATATATAAAAGTATATTTTATTATATAAATTTAATATAAAATTTTATTTATTAATAAATAAATTATATTATTTACTCTAATAAATCTTTTAAAAATATAAAACGACGATATTTAAACTATATATTAATCATGTATAGATTTTTGGAAATTATTTTGAGTCAAATTTACTTTTGTTGACTTTTGCATATTAGTCTCGAGCATTAGGATTGTGGTACACTATGACTTGACCTAATTTGTTAGATAAATATTGACCAACACATAAATATATATAATTAATTTAGGTTCGTGAATCCGAGGCCAACCTTGCACTTGTTCAATGACGTTATATGTATTTTTACTACGAAATACAGTATGGTGAGTTTCATTTGCTCCCCTTTTACTCTTTACATTTTTGGGGCTGAGAATACATGCAAATGCTTTATTAACTGTTTTACAATAATTATATGCGTGAGTTTCATTTAATCCCTTTTTACTCTTTACATTTTTGGGCTGAGAATACATGCAAATGCTTTATTAAATGTTTTACAATATCTATATGCGTGAGTTTCATTTGCCTTTTTACCCTTTATATTTTTGGGACTGAGAATACATGCGCTTTTAAAAATGTTTTCCGAAATAGACACAAGTAATTGAAACTACATTCTATGGTTGAATTATCGAAATCGAATATGCCCCTTTTTATTAAAGTCTGGTAATCTAAGAATTAGGGAACAGACACCCTAATTGACGCGAATCCTAAAGATAGATCTATTGGGCCTAACAAACCCCATCCAAAGTACCGGATGCTTTAGTACTTCGAAATTTATATCATGTCCGAAGGAGGATCCCAGAATGATAGGGGATATTCTTATATGTATCTAGTTAATGTCGGTTACCAGGTGTTCACCATATGAATAATTATTTTTGTCTCTATGCATGGGACGTATATTTATGAGAACTGGAAATGAAATTCTTGTGGTCTATTAAAATGATGAAAATGAATGATTATGATAAACTAATGAACTCACCAACCTTTTGGTTGACACTTTAAAGCATGTTTATTCTCAGGTGTTAAAGAAATCTTCCGCTGTGCATTTGCTCATTTTAAAGATATTACTTGGAGTCTTTCATAGCATATTTCGAAGAATGTTGCATTCGAGTCATTGAGTTCATCAAAGATTATTATTAAATCAATTTATAGTTGGATAGTGGATATTATGAAATGGTATGCATGCCTGTCAATTTTCGATGTAAAGAAAGATTGTCTTTTAAAAACGAATGCAATGTTTGTAAAATGTATCATATAGAGGTCAAATACCTCGCAATGTAATCAACTATTGTGAATCGTTTATAATGTATATGAACGGGTCCTTTCAGTTGGTATCAGAGCGGTGGTCTTAGCGAACCAGGTCTGCATTAGTGTGTCTAACTGATAAGTCGATAGGATGCATTAGTGAGTCTGGACTTCGACCGTGTCTGCATGTCAAAAGTTTTGCTTATCATTTTGTGTCGAAAATTAACTACTTATCATCCTCAGGAAATTACCTGCTTATCATTTTTATTCTAAGACACGTCTTGCTGCATTGATTGCATGAATAGTGTATAGACAAAAATTCATATCTTAGCATATCTGCTAAATCATATCTTATCGTATCTGTTACTTTAAACTTTGCCTGACATATCCCGCAAAGTCCTCGGTAATCTATGAAATCTTTTGATATATATATATATATATATATATATATATATATATATATATATATATATATATATATATATATATATATATATATATATATATATATATATATATATTCTATGTAATTAGAATACCATCCGTTAGCCAAAATTATTTCATATCGGAAAAAAAATCCTTTATCCAATCGTATGAAATGGAATTCGTTATCAGTTCAAGTCACTCAGATTCCAAAATGGAATCCCATTCAAGCTCCGAAAGCAGTGTGACCAGAATAGATCAACCAATCAGTCATCACCTATTCTGGATGAACTGGGGATGGGTTCGTAGCCTCCTCAATCATTGGAGACAAGAAGAAGGTAATCCCTTCCATCCACCACATTGCCCTCTTGACGAAGAACCTGAAACACTTACCGGCGAACCTGTCCGAAACACCATTTTCTCGCTCATTTCCAGAGTATCTCGTCACGATTATATATTACATCAAATTTTAGATTTTATTTATCCGATCGTCCGAACCGACAATCACCCCGGTGTAATAGAAGAAGTCAACGAGCTTCGCGCTCGGGTAGTGGCTTTGGAGAATATGGTGCAGAGATTACAAACACTAGCAGCAGCATCAACAGCATAACCAGTACCACCATCATCAATGCCAACAGTACCATTACCACCTCCAACCACAACCGCGTCGTAATCCTCAACTTCACAATCTGTCCCACGAGCATCAACGTCATACGCACCATAGATACCAAGGAGTACCAACAACAATAACTGACGAAGTATTACTTCATAACTTCATTGGAGAAACATTCCGCGGCGATTATGTAATCTTTAAAGTCTTAGAGATTATCTAATCTAGCCCTAACCATAAATCAGTTAAACGAACCAAAATGATAGAAGGAAGAGTAGAAACCCTGACAAAAATGGTGTATGATTAACAAGCTAAACTTGCTTTACCAACAGCATCAACAGTACCGTCAGCATTACCAGCATCGTCAGTACAGTCAACATCCGAATCAACAACACCGATAACATCACAAACTCCGTCAGTTCAAGAATCACTGTGGACATCATTACGAATCAATAACGTGTATATTGTATCAACGAGTTATGAAGAATTAACTCATTCCCTCTGAAGAAATTATATGTATATATATATATATATATATATATATATATATATATATATATATATATATATATATATATATTTGAAATAAATCTTTCCGTGCTAAGCTATTGTGTGTGAATCTTAACTACTCGATTAATTCATATTACAAATATGCAATAATGTACGTCCTTCGGCCGCAACTTAACCAGCGTTAACTATAATCTCTATCGCAATTCAACAAATTCCAATTCATAATAAATCAAGTATATATTTGATTTTACACTTTCATCATCGATATACCCGAAACTTTTCAGATAACATCATTCGTACTTTGCGAAATTCGCAAGAATTCCACGAACCAAACATCATACATCAACAAATAACGAAGTATTGATTCATAATTTCAATGTCATTAAAGAAATACTGCGTAAAAGTTATGTACTTTTTAAAGCCTTTAGGGATTATTCAATTCTAGTTTCAACCGTAAATCAAATGAGTTTAATTTAATATTAACTCATTAAATCTATGTTACATCTGAAGAAAATATACATATATATTTTCATAAAGACTATAATAAAATTCTTTTGTACAAAATATTAATTGTGAAATTTTTTTTAACGGGTAGGTAATACCCGAGAGATATATAAATTCACAATTAATATGTTACATTCTTCGAATCTGATTCAGCAAATCATCCATTATACTCCCTACTTTCACAACAATATACATTCTTTTATAGAAATCAAAACAACCATACTCATTCAAAATTTAATTACATATTCTGATTTTGAAATCTCAAAATTCAACTTGAGATATGACCAAAATCATCACTCTTAGATCCTTACATCTTTCACAAGCTATATTTTGACTTCAAAACTATGTTAGAACATCAAATGTATGTTAACGATTACAATCTGTGTTCAAACCCTTCGAAAATTTCCGAAGACACTTCGAATGATGAGCAATCGAGATGATGATCCAACCACATGTTACCCACAGTTATGTACCCGAAATACTCTTGAAACCAAAGTAAAAGTTTAAACAATGTATCCACATCAGATTCTTTGGCATTTATTATCAAAAATAACTGTGCGACTCCTATTCAAAGTAGCCAGTTTTGTCACAGCTCCAGCAAGTCAACTTCGAATTTTCAGTCAGACTAACCTTATTATAACCTTGAGATATACACCATCGTTATCAGGGAACCTTTTACATTCCACCACATTATTAGCAGATGTACCAACAACTTCATTACCCTTTGACTTTAGCCTCTCCAAAAAGTCATTATAATTATTCATTGAAACCCCATCATTTACTCATTCGCATCTTGTAACGAGAATTGCCATACGAATCATTGGGAATTAGCAATCAGTATTTAGAAATCTTGCAGGATGTCTACGCCAATAGTTATATGTGTATATATAACGTCTATCTTCTGGACTTAATTTGAATGTGAAGTTTCTGAAAAACATTCCGAACTACGAATTGGTTCTCCGAAAAAAGAAAAAAAAAATGCTGATGAAGCAGCAAAAACTATAAACGACTTTAAACGGTAAAAGCTGGATGATAATGATGAAGTGTGCTGGCAAAGCGCAGAAAAAGAGAAGTTTTGGAACTGGAAAACAGATTGAGCAAAGTAGGAAGGAGGCTGTGTGCAAATTACAAAGACTGAACCTGACTTCAAAGGATCCAAATGATTCAGTACCTGCTGAAGTCATTAACGAATACCTTGCTCCTGACTCTAAACCCCTGCGGACAATATTCTTCATCATCCTCTGATATTATAAATTCTAAAATATCATCATATCTTTCATTATAAATATCCTCCATATTTCTGAAGATATTTTCTTAATTTTTCTTATTTGAAATCATTTACCTCTTCGCGCTATCTGTATTACATCATAAAAGAAACTATTTTAGTTTCTAAATTCTGAAACATTCAAGTTTAAAATAGGAATATTTTGAAGTAATGTTGGGAACTGAAGCATGAATTAGTATAATATAATGACACTTGATCAATGTGATTATATTACAGTAAGTCATGCTGAGTTTCTAAATGGAACGTGATGATTCACAGATCATAACATCATCATGTGCCATGTTATACGACTCTTGTATTCTATTTAACCTCTAAAATATCAAGAAAATATTTCTTGATGATTCGGCCTTTTCCAAAGTATTCTAGTAACTTGACAAGTCAAGATCGTGCCATCACAAGTTCCTTCCTAGAACATTAACAATGTTCATTCCAAAATTCATATCTGTGAATTCTGGACCATTACAAGCGGTGCTTAATAGCAAGAAGAAGAAACAAAAAGACAAAACTCTGAAATAGAAATTGGGGTATAAATTGCAGCAAATAAAAGAGAGCATTAACTGTGAATGATAATGATTATAGAAGACAGAAGCAGAGACTTTGAAATATAAGGGAACATATAAATCCCAACGACAAACCAGAAATTATAAACCATATATATCGATGCATATAGCAATATAAAGACACGAGAGAACTAGAAACACTATAAACCCAAGAGTATAGTAGAAGTAAATAGATTCTTCCGGCGGTAGATGAAAAAGAAGAATGACCGATATGAAAGTTAGAAGTATATCGAGAATCAGAACTGGATGGAGCATATTGATGAATACTTTAAAATATGAGTTGAGGGGGAAAAAATAGAAGGTGATGAAACATGACTAGGAACTTAGAAATCAACAGATTTAACTCACACAATGGCGTAATAAGTTAATCAAACCCTCTAGTGAATAGGTTAAGTTTTTTTGATTAATTTAGTCAAAGCACAACTAAATCAAGTTTGATTAGATCAACACCTAAGGCTATTATTCACCACCTGGGTGATTTGGACTGAGAGAGAATCGGAGGAGCTCACTAGATCTGAGTGTGTGTAAAAAATGAGAGTCTTAACCTAAAATGAAGAACATAAGACTTTACATACCCCTGCTGTTGACTCACCCATACGATTCATTCATCACACGTACGAGTTGGCTTCATCAGCCGTACGGGTGATCACTCACTCGTGTCTTCTCATTTAGGTTGTAATTGTGACTTAGCTCAGCATCAACCGTGCGTATGAGCCTGTCAGTCGTACTAGTGAGGCTTCACTCGTACGTCTGACTAAGTCTAACATAGTCAAACATTTAAATCTCGTTCCTGCAGTTCCTGTAACCACATACAAACACGGATAGGATAATAACGAGCAATCATGGTGGCCTGTAAACTGTTGTACCTGCAATGGACGTGGGTAGATGACTAGGGACTTGCATAAAATGCATCAACAGAAGGTGTGAGTTGTAAGGAAACGAAGGAGGTGAATTTATAAGAAAATCTCCGACAGAACAATTAAAATGGACGATCGCATTTAAAGCGGATCCTAATTCCCTTGATTACCGGAGAGTCAAATCTTATTAAGAAGATTTTCTTCAAATCCCTTGAAATCTGGGAATCAATCATATCTACGTCAAATGATAAGATGAATCTACACTTACTCATTTCACTCTTCTATGTTAGCTTCATTCGTACTCTTCATATAAATGGATTGTTTATCCAAATTATTCGCTGATGAAAAAACTCTAATTTTCAGCCCGTATGCATCATGAAAACATACTTATTATCATTCACGATCTTTCCACGCAAATTTCGGGACGAAATTTCTTTAACGGGTAGGTACTGTGACAACCCGGAAATTTCCAACCAAATTTAAACTTTAATATTTATATGTTTCCGACACGATAAGCAATATTTGTTAAGTTAAATTTCAAGAATTTTAAACTATGTTCATACATTCATTCAACCTCGACCAAGTTTTAACGATTCACAAACCATTAAACGAATATGATTATATATGTATATGTATATATATATATATATATTATAACTTGAAACGTAAACAAAATATTAGATTAAATACTTTATATGATTGTATCTGTTTCAAAATGTTTATCAATGGAATTAGAAGATAAGATCAAATGATTGAATTATCAGATATATTAAATTATGATTACAAGTCTCTGTTGAAAGGCCCACGTTGATTTGAGAAATCTTTCCATTTTAACAATACTCGAAAAATGGTAAAGTGATTTATAAATAAGAACGAATTGTCAATCATTGAGAACTAGACAAAGGATAGTGGAAGATTGAATCTCATAAAGACTCGATTGATCTATTTAGTTTCAAACGTACAAAAACGTTTTCAGTTTAAAAAGAACTTTATTATTAAAACGTATATAACTTTTATAAATATCTAGAACCACTTTTGACAACTCATTACTTAACTAGTATGATAAAGATAACGATATTTATATTTTATTTTATTAAATATATATAACAATTTAAATTAATATTATATATATTTATACGCGTATTATACGTACATAGTTTTATACTTTTACTATACTTAAACTTTACCTTTACTTTATTTTTACTTTACTTTAACTTTAATAATTCACTTTAATAATTCATACTTTAATAATTCACTTTAATAATTCATACTTTAATAATTCACTTTAATAATTCATACTTTAATAATTCACTTTAATAATTCAAAATTCTATTATAAATAGAATCCAATAGGTTTCATTATTTCATAGAAACTTGAAAATATTTTTCTCTAAACTCTCTCAATCGATTTACATATATATATTTACTCCGTATTATTTCAAGATATTATTAGTATACATAAAATATTACGACGAAGTGTTGTCCGAGTGATTTCGAAGTTGTTTTTTGAGTGAGATAGGATTAAGGAAATTATGGGTTATAGCTATGGAGGTGATTGAGTATGGTTCATGGGTATGCTTGTGAGGTCAATATAGTGTTTATCATTTCCGTTGCGTCTACGTACATTTCCTGCAATATTGAATCTCAATATTGATACGTGAGTACTCATAATATAACTTTTACATACTAATAGTGTATCCCTGACTAGTGCTCGAGTATTTAGGATTATGCATGCTTGTACTTTTGATATTGCCCTTAGACAGGTTAGGTTAAATCTTGAATTAGTTACACTTGCGTTTGAGATAAGGTATAAGATATGCATGTCCTTGGAAAGCTAGCGAAAAATTAAGAACTTTTCCTTTAGATATCGAATGGTTTCGATGAACGGATTAGAAGTTATAATCAATTGAATTTTCGATATTTTTATTAAAAATGATTATTATTATCGTCGTTTTTATCGTCGTTCTAGTTTTATCTTATTATTATCATTATTATTATCTTTATCAATAAAAGGGATTTATCATTAAAAATTGTTATTTTTTTTAATTATTACTATCATTATTATCGTTAAAGTTATAATTAGTATTATTATTATTATCCAATTATTATTATTATTATTATTATTATTATTATTATTATTATTATTATTATCATTATTAATATATATATCATTATTTAAAAATGGTTATTGTTATTGTTATTATTATTATTACTATATTATCATTAAGATAATTATTAGTATAATCATTAATAATGTTATAGTAACTATCATTATTAATATTAGTGTAATTAAAACAAATATTTGTAACACCTAATTATTTTGATTACTATTATTATCATTATTATGAACACGATATAAAAGACGATTAAAAGCTATTAAACGAAACGATTAGGAAATAATGAGTAAGAGTATCATGACGAAATTAAAATATTATAAGATATTGATTTAGATAAAATTATCTTTCTTATTATTTTTATCATTACTATTATTATTAAAAGTATCGTTAGTATTAAAACTATCATTTTAACAAAAATTATCATTTTAATAGAAATGTCATTGTTACTATAAAATATCATTATTATTATTATTTTAAATAGAATTATTATTTTAAAGATAATATTAAAAATTATCGTAAATATTAAAGTTATCATAATTAGAATTATCGTTTTATCATAATGTCATCTTAGTAACTATAAATATTGATATTTTTATAATAATAATTATTATTACAAAATAATACAACTTTTACTTACTATCATTATAGATATTATTTTATCAAATAAATATGTGATACAAACATATTTTACTACGTGTAATAACTTACTTTAATAATACCTATCATATTATCTTTATGATATTAAATGAACCCTATAAATTTTATTACTTAATATATATAAAAGTATATTTTATTATATAAATTTAATATAAAATTTTATTTATTAATAAATAAATTATATTATTTACTCTAATAAATCTTTTAAAAATATAAAACGACGATATTTAAACTATATATTAATCATGTATAGATTTTTGGAAATTATTTTGAGTCAAATTTACTTTTGTTGACTTTTGCATATTAGTCTCGAGCATTAGGATTGTGGTACACTATGACTTGACCTAATTTGTTAGACAAATATTGACCAACACATAAATATATATAATTAATTTAGGTTCGTGAATCCGAGGTCAACCTTGCACTTGTTCAATGACGTTATATGTATTTTTACTACGAAATACAGTATGGTGAGTTTCATTTGCTCCCCTTTTACTCTTTACATTTTTGGGGCTGAGAATACATGCAAATGCTTTATTAACTGTTTTACAATAATTATATGCGTGAGTTTCATTTAATCCCTTTTTACTCTTTACATTTTTGGGCTGAGAATACATGCAAATGCTTTATTAACTGTTATACAATATCTATATGCATGAGTTTCATTTGCCTTTTTACCCTTTATATTTTTGGGACTGAGAATACATGCGCTTTTATAAATGTTTGCCGAAATAGACACAAGTAATTGAAACTACATTCTATGGTTGAATTATCGAAATCGAATATGCCCCTTTTTTATTAAAGTCTGGTAATCTAAGAATTAGGGAACAGACACCCTAATTGACGCGAATCCTAAAGATAGATCTATTGAGCCTAACAAACCCCATCCAAAGTACCGGATGCTTTAGTACTTCGAAATTTATATCATGTCTGAAGGAGGATCCCAGAATGATAGGGGATATTCTTATATGTATCTAGTTAATGTCGGTTACCAGGTGTTCACCATATGAATGATTATTTTTGTCTCTATGCATGGGACGTATATTTATGAGAACTGGAAATGAAATTCTTGTGGTCTATTAAAATGATGAAAATGAATGATTATGATAAACTAATGAACTCACCAACCTTTTGGTTGACACTTTAAAGCATGTTTATTCTCAGGTGTTAAAGAAATCTTCCGCTGTGCATTTGCTCATTTTAAAGATATTACTTGGAGTCTTTCATAGCATATTTCGAAGAATGTTGCATTCGAGTCATTGAGTTCATCAAAGATTATTATTAAATCAATTTATAGTTGGATAGTGGATATTATGAAATGGTATGCATGCCTGTCAATTTTCGATGTAAAGAAAGTTTGTCTTTTAAAAACGAATGAAATGTTTGTAAAATGTATCATATAGAGGTCAAATACCTCGCAATGTAATCAACTATTGTGAATCGTTTATAATGTATATGAACGGGTCCTTTCAATTACGACCTCAAAACTGACCAAATCAAAGACACTAAACATGTAGAAAAATAAACCCACAAGATTTGGACTCAAACAACATCAAATCTAACCATTTTGACCCAAATTACTCACTTTGTAAAAACTAACACAAAAACCCAATTTTCTCAAAGATTAGAGCATGAAATGCTACAAATCTTACCTTGATAGAATCAGTAAATCACAAGGAACACAAAGATATGAACGATTTGAGCTCTAGAATAAGGATTAAGAATTAGGGTTTGAGGTAGGTGAAGAGATGAAGAACGGTGTGTGTTTGTGTGTGTGGAGGATTTTGGAAACAAAATGAGGAGAGAAGCAGCACTAGTCATCTAAATGGGTTTAATTTCTCACACTGTGCAACACACGGGTATTTATCAGTTATCTGATATCTTTCGTACACCATTTGACAACCTAAACGAAGTCCAAATTAAATAAACAAACCTGTTCTGTGACCCTTGTCACAAACTGGTCCTAACCACATCATTAAATAATAGTAAATATTAACTTAAAATTAAAACATATATTTAATCAACACGAACTTAAGGGTAAATAATTAATCTTACAGCTAGGCCCGATTGAGGAAGTTACACAGTCTCTCCATCGTATTAGTTTCCTTCATGGCTAGGAAGTGTGCGGATTTGGTAAGACGATCAACGATAACCCAGATGGTATCATAACCGCCCACCGTCTTCGGTAGCTTCGTGATGAAGTCCATTGTTATTCCTTCCCACTTCCATTACGGGATTTTGGGTTGTTGAAGTAACCCAGACAGCTTCTGATGTTCGGCTTTGATCTTGGAACAAGTTAAACACTTCCCAACATATGCTGCAACATCCCTCTTCAGGTTTGGCCACCAATACTGTTCCTTGAGGTCGTGGTAGATCTTACCAGCTCCTGGATAAATCGAATACCTTGACTTATGGGCTTCTTCTAGAATAAGGCTCCGTAGATCCCCATAACTAGGTACCCAAATTCTTCCGGCAAAGTATCGGAGTCTAGTCTCCTTGACCTCAAATCGAGAAACGAGAATGTTCAAGTGCTCTTGAGCAATATTCTCCTCCTTGAGAGCCTCTTCTTGGGCTACGCGGGTCTGGCTATTGAGATTCGTCTGAATGGTGATGTTCAAGGCACGGACACGAAGAGGTACCGTTCTCTCCTTTCGGCTTAAGGCATCGGCTACAACATTTGCCTTGCCAGGATGGTAACGGAGTTCACAATCATAGTCGTTCAACGTCTCGATCCATCGACGTTGTCTCATATTCAGTTGCTTCTGATCAAAGATGTGTTGGAGGCTTTTGTGGTCGGTGAAGATAGTGCTCTTAGTCCCATAAAGATAGTGTCTCCACAGTTTTAGTGCGAAGACAACAGCTCCAAGCTCGAGATCGTGAGTCGTGTAGTTTCGATCGTGAATCTTTAGTTGTCGGGAGGCGTAAGCAATAACCTTCTTCTGTTGCATCAATACACACCCAAAGCCTTGTTGGGAGGCATCGCAATACACAACGAAGTCATCACTGCCTTCAGGAAGGGACATAATAGGTGCGGTGGTTAACTTCTGCTTCAGGGTTTGAAATGCCGACTCTTGCTCGGTTTCCCGAATGAACTTCTTCCCATTATAGGTTAACGCAGTCAAAGGACGCGCAATCAGAGAGAAACCTTCAATGAACCTTCGGTAATAACCGGCAAGGCCTAAGAATTAGCGGATATGAGTTGGAATGGTGGGGGTTTCCCACTTGCTGATAGCTTCGATCTTTGCGGGATCGACTTTGATACCCTGATCGCTCACGATATGACCTAGAAATTGAACTTCCTTCAACCAGAATTCGCACTTAGAAAATTTTTCATAAAGTTGCTCATGTCTCAAGAGTTCTAGCACGAGTCGAAGATGTTGCTCATGTTCTGCTTCACTTTTGGAGTAGATGAGGATATCATCTATGAAGACGATAACGAACTTGTCCAGATATGGCTTGCATACTCGATTCATGAGATCCATAAACACGGCAGGTGCGTTAGTTAAGCCAAATGGCATCACCAGAAACTCATAGTGGCCATAACGTGTTTGGAACGCTGTCTTAAGTACATCGATCTCCTTCACCCTCAACTGGTGATAACCTGACTGTAGATTAATCTTGGAGTAGACACAGGATCCTTGTAGTTGATCGAAAAGATCGTCAATTCTAGGAAGAGGATGCCGATTCTTGATCGTTAATTTGTTCAACTCTCGATAGTTGATACACATGCGGAAAGATCCGTCCTTCTTCTTCACGAACAAAATAGGTGAGCCCCAAGGCGATGAACTCGGTTGGATAAACCCTAAGTCCAGCAATTCCTGCAGTTGACTCTGCAACTCTCGTAGTTCGGAAGGTGCAAGTCGATAAGGTGCGAGAGCTACGGGTGCAGCTCCTGGCACTAGATCGATCTGAAACTCCACTGCTCTCGGTGGCAGTAATCCAGGTAACTCTTCTGGAAAGACGTCGAGAAATTCGTTCACAATGTGCACATCATCCACGCTCTTCTCCTCACTTTCTAGCTTCTTCACGTGTGCTAAAACAACAAAGCGCCCCTTTTTCATAACCTTTTGTTCCTTCAAGCAACTAATAAGGTTCAGCTTCGGACTACATCTCTCTTCGTAAATGATCAGAGGCTCACCATCTTTGCGTGGTATACGAAGAATCTTCTCTCCACGGATTACTTCGGCTCTTACCTTAGACAACCAGTCCATACCGACGATCACATCAAAGCTTCCCAACTTGATGGGTATCAAATCAATCTCAAAATCCACTCTAGCTAAGTTAATAATACCTCCTCTGCCAATCTGGTCAAATTTCTCAAGTTTTCCATTGGCAACCTCGACAAGAATACTCTCATCCAAAGGAACTAAAGATCAATCTATCTTAGAGCAAAAGTGTCTACATACATAACTCCTATCGGCACCAGTATCAAACAGAACAGAAGCTAATAGGTTATTGATAGTGAATGTACCTGTAACCAAGTCAGGATCTTCGCGGGCATCTCTTGCGTTCATGTTGAAGACTCTTCCACATGCTAGCCTGCCATCCTTCTTCTTGTTCGGACATTCATTCTTGAAGTGGCCCTGCTGGCCGCATTCAAAACAGTTCCTTGGCCCATACGGGTTTATCCTCACAGCTGGGGCGGTGATCTTACAATCTCTGCCGACATGTCCAGTACTTTTGCACTTCTCATACACTATGTTGCAATATCCAGTGTGATGCTTATAGCATCTCTTGCACTGGGGAAGGGTACCTTTGTAGTTAGGGTTGGAGCTTGGGTTCGGGTTAGGGTTCCTCCAGTCATTGTTTCCCTTAAAATTCTCATATCTCTTAGCTGGGTTCAAGTCAAAACCTTTTCCCTTATTTCCGTCCCACTTACATTTCCTATTACTAGCTCCTGATTCTGATTTCGCCTTCTCTGGCTCTTGGCGGGTAATTTGATTCATTAGGGTGTGCGCCATGTGCATAGCTTCCGGGATATTTGCTGGTTTCGAAGAAGTGACATTTCCCTGAATTTCCTTGGGAAGTCCCCACAGATACCGTTCCATGTGTTTGAACTCAGGAGTAACCATTGTGGGGCACATTAGGGCTAACTCCAAGTACCTTCGGTTATAGCCATCAAGGTCAGTTCCTACAACTTTCAGTTCCCAAAACTCCGCTTTCATTTTCTGAATTTCGGTTCTGGGGCAGTACTCCTCGATCATAGCCCTCTTAAACTCCTCCCATGGTGTAGCATATGCTTCGTCAATTCCCTGAGCCTGGGTGAACATATTCCACCAAGTCAAAGCGCCATCCGACAGTGTGCAGGGTGCGAACTTAGTCCTGTTTGCTTCGGAGTAGTTACTCACACGAAACACAGATTCCAAATTTTCAAACCATCTTGTCAGCCCAACTGGCCCTTCTGTTCCGCTGAAATTGTGAGGTTTGCAACTCTGAAATTCCTTATAAGTACACCCGTTCTAAACAGCTGGGTTAGCCGGTGGAGCTGCAACAGGTTGGCATGAGACGACCCATCCTAATCCATAAGGACGAATACAATAAAATATGATTACATTGCGAGGTATTTGACCTCTACATGATACATTTTACAAACATTGCATTCATTTTAAAAGAAAAACTTTCATTACATCGAAAGTTGATAGGCATGCATACCATTTCATAATATCCAACTGTAAATGACCTAATCTATCATTTTCTTAATCATAATCTTTAATGAACTCAACGACTTGAATGCAACATCTTTTGAAATATGCCATGAATGACTCCAAGTAATATCTTTAAAATGAGCAAATGCACAGCGGAAGATTTCTTTCAATCCTGAGAGTAAACATGCTTTAAAGTGTCAACCAAAAGGGTTAGTGAGTTCATTAGTTTATCATCAATATTCATTTCCATCATTTTTAATAGACCACAAGATTTCATATTTCCATTTCTCATAAACATCATGCATGCATATAGCCATCTGCATAAAAATCATTCATATGGATTGAACACCTGGTAACCGACATTAACCATAATGCATAGAATATAGACATCGAGGCCTGTATAATAATAATCTTGAAGTACTAAAGCCATCCATAGACATGAATGGAGGTTGTTAGGCCCAATAGATCTATCTTTAGGATTCGCGTCAATTAGGGGTTATTTCCCTAATTCTTAGGTTACCAGACTTGAAGGGCGATATTCGATTTCGATAATCCAACCATAGAATGTAATTTCGATTACTAGTGTCTATTTCGTAAAACATTTATAAAATCAGCGCATGTATTCTCAGTCCCAAAAATATATATTTCAAAAGCATTTAAAAAGGAAGCAAATGAAACTCACTATACTGTATTTCGTAGTAAAAAATACATATGACTGCATTGAACAAGTGCAAGGTTGGCCTCGGATTCATGAACCTATATTAGTATATGTATTTATATGTTGGTCAATATCTGTCTAACAATTTAAATCAAGTCGTAGTGTATCACAATCCTAATGCTCGAGACCGATATGCAAAAGTCAACAAAAGTCAACTTGACCCAAAATGACTTCTAAAATCTATACATGTTTATTATATAACTTAAATATAGTCATTTTATATATTTAAATATATTTATTAGATTTTATTAAATTAAATAATATAAGTCATTTATTAATAAATAAAAATTTATATTAAAATTTATATATGATAAAAATATACTTTTATATATCTCAAGTAATAAAATTTATACAGTTCACTCAATATCATAAAAATATAGTGGTATGTACTATTAATGTAATTGTAACACATATTTATTTGATAAAATAATATTGATGATAATAATAATGAGTAAAAGTTGTATTATTTTGTAATAATAATAATTATTATTATTCTACTAATAATAATAATATTTATTTACTAATGATGATATAATAAAGTGAAAATTCTAATCATGATAATTTTAATAATAACGCTTTTTTTAATATTAACTATAATAATAATAATAATATTTTATATAAAAATAATACTTTTATTCAAAATGATAATTTTTAATAATAATAATACTAAAATGATACTAAAAAAATGATATCTTATAATAACAGTGATATTTCTATTAAAAAATGATAATTTTAATAAAATGATAGTTTTAATATTAATAATAATTTTAATAATAATAATAATGATAAAAATAATAAAAATGATATTTTTATTTAAATCAGTATCTTACAATATTTTAATTTCATCATTTATTATAATGTATTAATGATAAAAATTTATGTTAATATATAGTAAAAATATATTTTTATATAGTAAGTATTATAATTTGTATAATGTTCACATAATATCTTTTTAATTATAAAAATGTAGTGATATGTATCATAAATATATATATTTGTATCAAGTATTTATCTGATTAAATAATATAATATTGATAATAATAATAATGAACCAAAAGTTGTATTATTTTATAATAATAATATAAATTATTTTAATAATAATAATAATAATAATAATAACAATATTGATATTTACTAATGATAATAATAATTTTGATATCAAATAATAATCTTTTGTAGTAATACTAATGCCATAATAATATTACTAATAATGATAACAAAATAATGAAAATGATATTTTTATCTAAATCATAATTTTAACAATATTTTAACTGAATCATAATACTTATACTCATTATTTCCTAATCGACTTGTTTAATAGCTTTTAGTCCTCTTTTATATAGTATTCATAATAATGATAATAATAGTAAACATAATAATTAGATGATACTAATATTAGTTTTAATGATAATGATACTAATAAGTATTATAATAATATCAATGATAATACTAATAATAATAATAATAATAATAATAATAATAATAATAATAATAATAATAATAATAATAATAATAATAATAATAACCTTAATGATAATAACGATAATAATAACAATAACAATAATAATACTTATATTAATAACGATAATGATATTAATAATAATTATATTATAATTATTATTATTAAATAATAATAATAACGACGATAGTAATAATAATAATCATTTTAATAATAAAAATACTAAAATTAATAATAATTCAGTTGACCATATCTTTTAATCCGTTCATCGAAACCATAAGCTTTCTAAATGAAAAGTTATTAATTTTTCATCAGCTTTCCAACGACATGCATATCATATACCTTATCTTAGTAGCATATTTATTAAATCCATGATTTATCATAAACTATTTAACGACGAAACTAAGCATACAAACATGCATAATCATATATACTCGAGCACTAGTCAGAGATACACTATTAATATATAAAAGATAAGATATGAATACTCACGTATCAATATTGTGATTCAATATCGCATGAAAGTACGTAGACGCAACGAAAATGATAAACGTTAGGTTGACCTCACGAGCAATACCCTCGAACAATACCCATAACCTCCATAGCTATAACCCATAATTTCCTTAGCTCAATCCCGTTTGAAAACTTATTTGGAAATCGCCTGAACATAACTCCGTCGTAGTATTTTATGTATACTAATAATATCTTGAAATAATACTGAGTAAATATATATATGTAAATCGATTGAGAGAATTTAGAGAAATATATTTTCAAGTTTCTAAGAAATAATGAAACCTATTGAATTCTATTTATAATAGATTTTTGAATTATTAAAGTGAATTATTAAAGTGAATTATTAAAGTATGAATTATTAAAGTGAATTATTAAAGTATGAATTATTAAAGTGAATTATTAAAGTAAATTATTAAATTTAAAGTAAAGTAAAGGTAAAGTTAATGTATAGTAAAAGTATAAAACTATGTACGTATAATACGCGTATAAATATATATAATATTAATTTAAATCGTTATATATTTAATAAAATAAAATATAAATATCGTTATCTTTATCATACTGGTTAAGTAAAGAGTTGTCAAAAGTGGTTCTAGATATTTATAAAAGTTATATACATTTTAATAATAAAGTTCTTTTTAAACTGAAAACGTTTTTGTACGTTTGAAAATAAATCAAATAAATATGATAACTTTGTTTTCCAAAACTAAATATATTTAAGAATTATTTTGTTAAAAGGTTAAAATAATGGAAATCGTTATATCATAAAACATTTTAGAAAAGTAGAATTATATATATTCATAATAGGTTTCAAGTTTTTAAATTACAGTCTGTTGGTGAAGCATGAGATAAAGTCCAAAGGTTAAATAAACGTATGAAATCATCTTAATGAAAAATGTCGGGTTACTTAACTTATCGATATCCAACATCTAAGTTATTCACACTCCACGTTCTTACTTTCATATTAAATAAAATGAAAGTTAACATAGTTATCTTATCAAGGTCACGAGGAAAATATTATAAAACATGAATTGGAAATTAAACAGGAATTTCTACTAACCCTTGTCTAGTTCCCGTTAATTGACACATTTGTTCTTACTTATAAATCACTTTACCATTTTCCGAATGTTGTCAAAAAGAATAGATTTCTTAAATTACAGTGGACCTCATAACATAGACCCGTAATCATATCACAATGTATCTGATAATTCAATCATTTGATATTATCTTTTAATTTCGTCGATAAATATATTAAACATATATTGAAACAAATACGTTTATGTAAAGTATTATACATTTAATACGTTGTTAACGTTTTCAATTAATATAACTATATTATATATACGTATCTATATACATATAAATGTTCGTGAATCGTCGAGCATAGTCAAAGGGTAATTGATTACATGAACACAGTTCAAAGTTTTTGAGATTTCAACATTACAGACTTTGCTTATCGTGTCAGAAACATTACATCATTTAAAGATAAAGTTTAAATTTGGTCGGAAATTTCCGGGTTGTCACAGTACCTACCCGTTAAAGAAATTTCATCTCGAAATTTGATTGGGATGGTCATGGCTGACAATAAGTATGTTTTCATGATGCATACGAGCTGAAAATTAGAGTTTTATCATCATCGAGTAATATAGACAAAATAATTTGATTTTGTAAAGATTACGAGTGAAGCTATCACCAAAGAATGAAATGAATAAATGTAGGTTAGTTTTAACCTGTGATGTAGTCACGGTTGATTTCCGGAATTCAAGGGATTTAGAGAAAATCTTTGTAATAAGATTTGGTTCTTACGTAATTAAGGAAATTTGGATCCATTTTGATTAAATGCGATAATCTGTTTTGATTGCCCTATCGGATATTTTACTATATATCCACCCCTTCGTTTCTTTATTTCTAAAACTCACCCTTCTATTCTTTCTCCCTCAATTCATACTTTAAAGCATTCGTCAATATGCTCCATCCAGTTCTGATTCTTGATATACTCCTAACTTTCATATCTGTCATTCTTCTTTTACATCTTCCGCCCAAAAAATCTATTTACTTCTACTATACGCTTGGTTTTATAGTGTTTTTAGTTCTCCCGTGTCTTTATATTGCTATATGCATCGATATATATGGTTTGTAATATCTGTGTTGTTGTTGGGCTTTATATCTTCCCTTATATTTCAAAGTCCCTGTTGCTGTTTTCTATAATCATTGTCATCCACAGTTAATGTTCTCTCCTATTTGCTACGATTTATACTCCAATTTCTATTTCAGAGCTTTATTCTTTTGTTTTCTCTTCTTGTCATTTAGTACCACGTGTAATGGTCCAGAATTCGCAGATATGAATTTCGGAATGAACATAGTTAATGTTCTAAGAAGGAAATTGTAATGGCACGATCTTGATTTGTCAAATTACAAGAATATCCCGGAAAGGGCCGAATCATCAAGAAAAATATTTTCTTGAAATGTTTAGAAGTTAAGTAGAATACAAGAGTCGTGTAACATGGCACATGATGACATTATGATCTGTGAATCATCACGCTCCATTTAGAAACTCAGCATGACTTACTGTAATATAATCACGTCGATCAAGTGTCATTATATTATACTAACTCATGCTTCAGCTCCCAATACTACTTCGAAAACATTCATACTTCAAACTCGAAGGTTTCAGAATTTAGAAACTAAACAGTTTCTTTTATAATGTAATACAGATAACGTGAAGAGATAAATGATTTCAGATAAGAATAGTTATGAAAATATCTTCAGAAATATCGAGGATATTTATAATGAAAGATACGATGATATCTTAGAATTTTTAATATCAGAGGATGATGAAGAATATTGTTCGCAAGGGTTTAGAGTCAGGAATAAGGTATTCGTTAATGACTTCAGCAGATACTGAATCATTTAGATTCTTTGAAGGCAGGTTTAGTCTTTGTGATTTATCCACAGCCTCCTTCTTAGTTTGCTCAATCCGTTTTTCAGTTCCAAACCTTCTCTTTTTTTGAGCTTTGCCAATACACTATTTTTTTATCATCAAACTTTTAACTGTTACGGTCATTTACAGTTTTTGCTGCTTCATCAGCATTTTTCAAAATTTCGAGAACTAGTTCGCAGTTTAGGGTGTTTTTCAGAAACTTCACATTCAGAGTATGTAAGTCTTGGAGATAGACGTTATATGACTGTTGGAGTAGAATTGCTGCGAAATTTGAGAATAACAATTCAAGCTTTTTGGTATGGCAACTACCGTTAAAAGATGCAGATGAGTACATGATAGGGTTTCAATGAATAAGTATAGTGATTTTTCCGAAGAGTCTTAAGTCAACGGGTAATGAAGTTGTTGATACGTTTACTGTTAATATGGTGGAATGTAAAAGCTTCCCCGGTAACGATGGTGAAAGGGCAATGTATATATCGAAGTTATAATAAGACTGTTTCGACTGAGAAGTCGAAGTTGACTTGATGGAGCTGTGACAAAACTGACTACTTTGGAAAGGGATTGCAAAGTTATTTTTGGTAATAAATGCCTAAGGATCTGACACGGATACGTGTTAAACTATGACTTTGGTTTCGAGAGTCTTTCAGGTGCATGACTGTAGGTAACATGTGGTTGGATCATCATCTCAATTGTTCATTATTTGAAGTGTCTTCAGGAATTTTGAGGGGTTTGAACACAGATTGTAATCATTAATATACATATGATGTTCTAGGATTTTGAATCATACAAATATTTTTCTGGGTTCTATGAATAGAAATGATGTTCTAGCACAGTTTTGAAGTCAAAATATAGCTTTGAAAGATGTAGGAATCTAAGAGTGATGATACCGGTTATATTTCGAATTGAATTCTGAGATTTCCAAAATCAGAATATGTAATTTGATTTAAATGAGTATGGTTGTTTTGATTTTTATAAAAGAATGTATATTGTTGTGAAAGTAGGGAGTATAGTGGATGATTTGCTGAATCAGAATCTAAGAATGTAACATATTAATTGTGAATTTATATATCTCTCGGGTATTACCTACCCGTTAAAAGTTTCACAAGTAATCTTTTGTACGAGAGAATTTTATCACAAATTTTATGAAAATATTAATATGTATGTTTTTTTCAAATGTAATACCGATTTAATGAGTTAATATCATATTAAACTCATTTGATTTTCAGCTGGAATTAGAAATGAATAATCTCTAAAACTTTAAAAATTTCGTAATCTTCGTGGATTATCACTTCAACGTACATAAAATTATAAATCAATACTTCATTATTCATTTTTATTGATATTTACTTGGTGATTGATGTTGGTGTTCGTGGGATTCTTGTGAACTTCGAATGGTACGAATGATGTTGTCTAGAAAGTTTCGAGTACATCGAAGATGAAAATGTAAAATCAAACCTGTAATTGATTAATACACTTGATTTATTATGAATTGGAATTTATTGAGTTTGGAACAGAGATTGTAGTTAACAATGTTCAAGTCATTAACAAAGGATGTAGATCATTGCATATTAGTAATATGAATTAATCAAGTAGTATCTACCCTTATTCATTCATAATAGCTTAATATGAAAAGATATACTATGGTTTCCAAAATTTATATATATAAGTTATACATATAATTTCTTCAGTGGAAATGAGTTAATACTTCATAACTCGTTATTATATCCATAGGTGATTGTGGTGTTGATATCGTTGGTGGTAATGTATCTGATGGAGCTTGTAGTGTTACAGGTGTTGCTGGTGTTGGTAATACTGACGGTGATGCTGGCGGCACTGGCGGTGCTACTGATGCTGACGGTACTGTTGATGCTGCTGGTAAACAAGTCTAGCTTGTAATTCGTGCACCATCCTTGTCAGGGTTTCTATTCTTCCCTGTATCATCTCTATCCATCCATTCATCTTGGTTTACGGCTATGATTAGAATAAATAATCTCTAAAACTTTAGAGATTACATAATCACCGTAGAATTTTTCTCCGATGAAGTTATGAATTAATACTTCATCGTTTGTTGTTGTTGGTACTCCTTGGTATCTATGGTGTGTGTGATGTTGATGCTCGAGGTACCGATTGTGATGTTAAGGTGTGGGATGCGGATGTTGCTGTTGATGGTGGTGATGGTACCGTTAGTGTTGCTGATGGTTGTACTGTTGATGCTGGTGATGCTGCTGGTGCTTGTAACTTTTGCACCATATTCTCCAAGTCCACTACCCGAGCGAGAAGTTCGTAAACTTCGTCTATTACACCGGGGTGGTTGTCGATTCGGACGAGCGGATGAATAAGATCTAAAATTTGAGATAATATATAATCGTGACGAGACACTCTGAAAATGAGAGAGAAAATGGTGTCTCGGACAGGTTCGCCGGTAAGTGCTTCAAGTTCTTCACCAAGAGGAAAATGTGGTGGATGAAAGGGATCGCCTTCTTCTTGTCTCCAATGATTAAGTAGACTACGAACCCATCCCCAATTCATCCAGAATAGATGATGGCTAATTGGTTGATCCATTCCGGTCACACTACTTTTGGAGCTTGAGTGAAACTCCATATCGGAATCCGAAGGACTTGAACTAGTAGCGAGCTCCATTTCGTACGATTAATAAAGGATTTTTCGATGTGAAATGATTTTCGGAAATCGGATGGTATTCTAATTACATAGAATATCTATATATATAGAACAAAAGATTTCGTATATTACGGAGGAATTTACGGAATATGTCAGGCAAAGTTTACAGTAACAGATACGCTAAGACATGAATTAGTAGATACACTAAGATATGAATTTTGTCTATACACTATTCATGCAATCAATGCAATAAGATGTGTCTAGACTAAGAATGATAAATACGTAATTTTTGACAAGAAATGATAAGCAAAACTTTTGACATGCAGCTAAGGTCGAACTCCAGACTCACTAATGCATCTTAATAACTATCCGTTAGACACACTAATGCAAGACCTGGTTCGCTAAGACCACCGCTCTGATACCACATGAGATGACCCGTCCTAATCCATAAGGATGAATACAATAACATATGATTACATTGCGAGGTATTTGACCTCTACATGATATATTTTACAAACATTGCATTCATTTTAAAAGACAAACTTTCATTACATCGAAAGTTGATAGGCATGCATATCATTTCATAATATCCAATTATAAATGACCTAATCTGTCATTTTCTTAATCATAATCTTTAATGATCTCAACGACTTGAATGCAACGTCTTTTGAAATATGCCATGAATGACTCCAAGTAATATCTTTAAAATGAGCAAATGCACAGCGGAAGATTTCTTTCAATCCTGAGAATAAACATGCTTTAAAGTGTCAACCAAAAGGGTTGGTGAGTTCAATAGTTTATCATCAATATTCATTTCCATCATTTTTAATAGACCACAAGATTTCATATTTCCATTTCTCATAAACATCATGCATGCATATAGTCATCTGCATAAAAATCATTCATATGAATTGAACACCTGGTAACCGACATTAACAATAATGCATAGAGTATCCCCACAGACATCGATGTCTGTATTATAATAATCTCAAAGTACTAAAGCCATCCATAGACATGAATGGGGGTTATTAGGCCCAATAGATCTATCTTTAGGATTCGCGTCAATTAAGGGCCATTTCCCTAATTCTTAGGTTACCAGACTTGAAGGGCGATATTCGATTTCGATAATCCAACCATAGAATGTAATTTCGATTACTTGTGTCTATTTCGTAAAACATTTATAAAAGCAGCACATGTATTCTCAGTCCCAAAAATATATATTGCAAAAGCATTTAAAAAGGGAGCAAATGAAACTCACTATACTGTATTTCGTAGTGAAAATACATATGACTGCATTGAACAAGTGCAAGATTGGCCTCGGATTCACGAACCTATATTAGTATATGTATTTATATGTTGGTCAATATCTGTCTAACAATTTAAGTCAAGTCGTAGTGTACAACAATCCTAATGCTCGAGACCGATATGCAAAAGTCAACAAAAGTCAACTTGACCCAAAATGACTTCTAAAATCTATACATGTTTATTATATAATTTAAATATAGTCATCTTATATATTTAAATATATTTATTAGATTTTATTAAATTAAATAATACAAGTTATTTATTAATAAATAAAAATTTATATTAAAATTTATATATGATAAAAATATACTTTTATATATCTCAAGTAATAAAATTTATACAGTTCACTCAATATCATAAAAATATAGTGGTATGTACTATTAATTTAATTGTATCACATATTTATTTGATAAAATAATATTGATGATAATAATAATGAGTAAAAGTTGAATTATTTTGTAATAATAATAATAATTATTATTATTCTACTACTAATAATAATAATAATATTTATTTATTAATGATGATATAATAAAGTGAAAATTCTAATCATGATAATTTTAATAATAACGATACTTTTTTTAATATTAACTATAATAATAATAATATTTTATATAAAAATAATACTTTTATTCAAAAAGATAATTTTTAATAATAATAATACTAAAATGATACTAAAAAAATGATATCTTATAATAACAATGATATTTCTATTAAAAATGATAATTTTAATAGAATGATAGTTTTAATATTAATGATGTTTTTAATAATAATAATAATGATAAAAATAATAAAAATGATATTTTTATTTAAATCAGTATCTTACAATATTTTAATTTCATCATTTATTATAATGTATTAATGATAAAAATTTATGTTAATATATAGTAAAAATATATTTTTATATAGTAAGTATTATAATTTGTATAATGTTCACATAATATCTTTTTAATTATAAAAATGTAGTGATATGTATCATAAATATATTTATTTGTATCAAGTATTTATTTGATTAAATAATATAATATTGATAATAATAATAATGAACCAAAAGTTGTATTATTTTATAATAATAATATTAATTATTTTAATAATAATAATAATAATAATAATAATAATAATAATAATAATAATAATAATAATAATAATAATAATAATAATAATAAAAACAATATTGATATTTACTAATGATAATAATAATTTTGATATCAAATAAAAATCTTTTGTAGTTATACTAATGTCATAATAATATTACTAATAATGATAAAAAAAAATAATGAAAATGATATTTTTATCTAAATCATAATTTTAACAATATTTTAACTGAATCATGATATTTATACTCATTATTTCCTAATCGACTTGTTTAATAGCTTTTAGTCCTCTTTTATATCGTATTCATAATAATGATAATAATAGTAATCATAATAATTAGATGATTCTAATATTAGTTTTAATGATAATGATACTAATAAGTATTATAATATTAATGATAATACTAATAATAATTATTATAATAATAATAATAATAATAATAATAATAATAATAATAATAATAATAATAATAATAATAATAATAATAATAATAATAATAATAATAATAATAATAATGATAATATTAATAATAACCTTAATGATAATAATGATAATAATAAAAATAACAATAATAATAATAATACTTATATTAATAACGATAATGATATTAATGATAAAATTAATAATAATAATTAAATAATAATAATAATAACGACGATAATAACGACGATAGTAATAATAATAATAATAATCATTTTAATAATAATAATACTTAAATTAATAATAATTCAGTTGACCATATCTTTTAATCCGTTCATCGAAACCATAAGCTTTCTAAATGAAAAGTTATTAATTTTTCGCCAGCTTTCCAACGACATGCATATCATATACCTTATCTTAGTAGCATATGTATTAAATTCATGATTTATCATAAACTATTTAACGACGAAACTAAGCATACAAACATGCATAATCATATATACTCAAGCACTAGTCAGGGATACACTGTTAATATATAAAAGATAAGATATGAATGCTCACGTATCAATATTGTGATTCAATATTGCAGGAAAGTACGTAGACGTAACAAAAATGATAAACGTTAGGTTGACCTCGAACAATACCCATAATCTCCATAGCTATAACCCATAATTTCCTTAGCTCTATCCCGTTTGAAAACTTATTTTGAAATCACCTGAACATAACTCCGTCGTAGTATTTTATGTATACTAATAATATCTTGAAATAATACTGAGTATATATATATATATATATATATATATATATATATATATATATATATATATATATATATATATATATATATATATATATATATATATATATATATATATAAATCGATTGAGAGAGTTTAGAGAAATATATTTTCAAGTTTCTATGAAATAATGAAACTTATTGAATTCTATTTATAATAGATTTTTGAATTATTAAAGTGAATTATTAAAGTATGAATTATTAAAGTAAATTATTAAAGTATGAATTATTAAAGTGAATTATTAAAGTATGAATTATTAAAGTGAATTATTAAAGTTAAAGTAAAGTAAAAGATTATTAAAGTGAATTATTAAAGTTAAAGTAAAGTAAAAGTAAATTAAAGTTAAAGTTAAAGTTAAAGTTTAGTAAAAGTATAAAACTATGTACGTATAATATGCGTATAAATATATATAATATTAATTTATATTGTTATATATATTTAATAAAATAAAATATAAATATCGTTATCTTTATCATACTGGTTATGTAAAGAGTTGTCAAAAGTGGTTCTAGATATTTATAAAAGTTATATACATTTTAATAATAAAGTTCTTTTTAAACTGAAAACGTTTTTGTATGTTTGAAACTAAATCAAATAAATATGATAACTTTGTTTTCCAAAACTAAATATATTTAAGAATTATTTTGTTAAAAGGTTAAAATAATGGAAATCGTTATATCATAAAACGTTTTAGAAAATTAGAATTATATATATTCATAATAGGTTTCAAGTTTTTAAATTACAGTCTGTTGGTGAAGCATGAGATAAAGTCCAAAGGTTAAATAAACGTATGAAATCATTTTAATGAAAAATGTCTAGTTACTTAACTTATCGATATCCAAAATCTAAGTTATTCACACTCCACGTTCTTACTTTCATATTAAATAAAATGAAAGTTAACATAGTTATCTTATCAAGGTCACGAGGAAAATATTATAAAACATGAAATGGAAATTAAACAGGAATTTCTACTAACCCTTGTCTAGTTCCCGTTAATTGACACATTTGTTCTTACTTATAAATCACTTTACCATTTTTCGAATGTTGTCAAAAAGAATAGATTTCTTAAATCATAGTGGACCTCATAACATAGACCCGTAATCATATCACAATGTATCTGATAATTCAATCATTTGATATTATCTTTTAATTTCGTCGATAAATATATTAAACATATATTGAAACAAATACGTTTATGTAAAGTATTATACATCTAATACTTTGTTAACATTTTCAATTAATATAACTATATTATACATACGTATATATATACACATAAATGTTCGTGAATCGTCGAGCATAGTCAAAGGGTAATTGATTACATGAACACAGTTCGAAGTTTTTGAGATTTCAACATTACAGACTTTGCTTATCGTGTCAGAAACATTACATCATTTAAAGATAAAGTTTAAATTTGGTCGAAAATTTCCGGGTTGTCACATGGCATTCGCCATAGCCATGGCTACTCGAGTAGCTATCATCTCCTTGATCTATGCTTTGGTGGGGATTTCTCGCGGACCTCTTCCGTTAGCCATCGATCTTCCAGACAAAATTTTGACTTAAGTCAAAATCCCATAATCGGTAACGTCATAGCATAAGGTAAACAATACGGAAACAACACAATACACGATAACTAAGCATGGCAAACAGCAGCAGATAGCACAAAAGCTAACATGTGATATCTTAAAGTAAACGTCGTACAATAATTAAGCAACAGTAATTCCATTCATAATAAGAAAGTTACGTACAATGGCATGAGGTTCGTAAAATATATTAATGAAAAACAGGAAACTACCAACGGAATACATAAAGAAATCTAATACAATAGTCCTAGGGCGAGGGTGGGTAAATGATGTCAATCAGGTGGGACATCTGATCCTCGAGCTCAGTTACCCGAGCACGGAGGGCATGCACTTCCCTCGTCAGTTCCTCGACGACGGGGGATGCTGGTGGGGCAGGCAGGGCAGGTGGTGCAGATGGTGCAGGTAGCGCCGGTGGTGCAGATGGTCCAGATGATACAGACGTAGATGGCACAGTGCGGGCAACCTTACGCACGAAGGGATCGTCATGATAAGATACAACCCACTTACGGGCTGTGACCCTAACCAACTGTCCATGTGCGTCCACGAACGGTCTACCTCCGTTAACCCCTGGATTAACAGTATCATCGAAACGGTACCGCTTCTTCGACGGAGTAGATGGCGGCTGCACGGGCTCCTCCTCAGGGTCCTCCTTAGAATCCTCCTCGGGATCCTTCTCGCTGGAGTCGTCGGATGATGAACCATCTGAATCATCGAAAGGTAATGCAGGATCATCGCGGGCGGGAGAAAGCATCTGGCTGGTGGTCATAAGTCGATATATGCCTGGTGGAATTGGTACAACACATCCATCAGCGATGCGTCTAACCTAATATCCACGCTCGTTACAGAAAGGACCGTCCTCATTTCCCCCAGGAATCACAGCATCACCGGAATGGTGCTGTGCCCCCAGGAGTCCAGGGCTGGGTGGAGCTGGAATCTCCTCTGGATCCTCGTCTCCGTCCGAGATGTCCATCAGGTCAAGCGCGTATCTGCTATCTCCGGATGAAGGATCACCAGAGTCGCAGGAGGGTAGCGGTGAATCAGCAACAATAGTAGGCAAGGTAGCAGACGTATCTGAGTCACTCTCGAAGTCAAAGGTCATGGGCGGCATGTCCGACATCTGAACAAGGAAAAATAACTTTTTCCATGTCAGTAAGACATATAGCAGCAAGAAATCGGGCATAATAACTACGGCAGCCTAGATCGTCTACAGCAGTGCATAACATGGCAATAAAAACAGTTCTAAACAGAAGTAACATGCAATCGAAAACAGATAGTAGCATGCAGTAGCGGGAATAAGTAAAAGTATACAGTAAGTTCACATAGCAGTAAGAGTAAGCAGTAGCATGCAGTATAGTAACAGTGACATGTAGTAATACAGCATGCAGCAGTTTCGCAGAAACAGGTATACAAGCAAGTTGTAGATTAGTCCTATTAGTGAATCTTACTCGGTCTGGTCTAGACTCACTAATGCATCCTAATTCCCTACAACCAATGCTCTGATACTAAATGCGACACCCCGTACAAAACCATCGTGTACGGTTCATCAACAACAGGATCATTACAAGGTCAAACACTATATGCTGTTTGAAAACCAGTTTTGCATTCATAAAAAGATAGCGTTTTATAAAAGATAACGTGCTTCCTATAAATAGAAGCGTTAACATAAGTATGTAACCCAAAGGTCGTTACAAATCCATTGTTTGAAAATAACATAAGTTACGAATGCAAAATAAAAGTTCCATGATTGCGACATCTCTAAGTAATGCAACAGAAATCTAACACAGCAGGTCCATAACAGCAAGTCTATAACACCAAGACAGCAAGTCTAACAGCGGAAGCAACAACATCTAAGCACCTGAGAAATACACGATTAAAAGTCAACACGAATGTTGGTGAGCTATAGTTTGTAATCAGTAAAGTAATGTAGAACACGAGATTTCAGTGCTTCAACCAGCAGTTTAAATCAGTATGAAAAGTATATGCTTAACCGTGGACACTCGGTAACTAGACTTAACGTATGTATATCACCCCCTAAAAGTGCACTTGGCGAGTGCGTTTGTCCTCGAAGTATTAAACACCCGTTGAATGCTAGCGCGACTAGCCAGAGTGGGGATGTCAAACCCTATGGATCCATATCTAATATTCGCGTTCACCGGTTCAAAAACCAATGATTAAACGTTATCGTGCTAAGGGGAATCTTTGTGCAGTTATATCACCCACACATATGTAAAGTTTAATTACTCATTTCTAGTATGTAAAACGTAAAAAAGCGCATGTATTCTCAGTCCCAAAAATAGTTAAAGTAAAAGGGATGCTATAACTCACAGTGATAAATGCGGTAAAGTCGATATGAAAAGTATCCAAGTAGTAAGTCGGTCCGAAAGGTCGTCAATCTAAGTCAAAGGTTACTAGGTCAGTATATTATCCCAAAAGGTTTAAAAGTACATAAATTAAGTTTAAGTGTCATCATCATCATCATCAAAGCTAAAGTAAGTTTAACAAGAATAGAGATAGAAACAAAAGGCTGACTTTGGATAGGTGTTACGTCCTCTAAACAAATCAAAAAGACGCATAGTCAGTGGCCATAGCTCCGTATGTGAGTCCACTAACTGCTGACCAATTTTCAAAACCTAACTAGTCTTCGTTTGACCGTGGTAACGGTTTAAGTGTGAGTAGGTCAGAAATTTCAGCACAATGTTACAAAGGCGTAGTGACTTTCGGAAGGCTATAAATTCTAAACCGTATATCGGATTTAGGTGAGGCCTAAAAGAAAAGTCATCTAATCGAAACGAAATATCTGAAAATCAATTTTCCAGAAGTCCAGGAGTCTGATCAGACCCCAAAAAAAGCAAACAAGTGCTCCGGTGGGTTTTTTGGTGCTTGATGCTCATCACGATTCTCATCCTTGATGCTTGTAAGCTTCAAGTGTACAACTCTTTGATGTGTTAGCATCACTTTGACCAAGATTCAACCATCAATACACAATATGTTAACACCAAGTAAGATTACAACTCACTTAAGAGTTTTAGAAGGATGATGAACCAAGGTTACATCATATTCTTAGTCTTAACACAAATACAAGTTCTATTTATAACTAAAGCTACAAACTTTCATTCAATCAAACAAGTATGCACATAAACTTGATCAAACAAAGTAATGGAACCCTAAGCTAGAGAGCTTGGATTCTTTTCACACAAGTTATGAGATTACAAAGCTAGAAAGCTTGAATCATTGGTGTTCTTGAAGATCTTAAGCATAAAACTTAGATCTTCAAGTTACATGAAGACCACAAACACAATATTTTGATCTTTATAACAAAATAATGAGATCATAAGTTAGAAACTTAGATCCAACAAAAGAAATGAAGATTCAAAGCTAGAAACCTTCAATCTTGGTTGTTCTTGAAGATCCTTGAAGCATGAAGCTAGATCTTCAAGTTTCATGAAGATTACAAACACAAGTTTGAATCTTTACAACAAAATAAAGAGATCAAAAGCTAAAAGATTTAGATCTACCAAAATAAGTGAAGATTCAAAGCTAGAAAGCTTGAATCTTCCATGTTCTTGAAGGATTCAAATCCAAGTTTGAATCTACAAGATATAACAAGATCTAAAAGCTAAAGAGCTTGATCTTATGAAGATGATGATGATGATGATGATGTCGTGTATGAAGAAGGAAGAAGAAGAAGAAAAATCAAGAAACTTACAAGTTTTAGAGTGAGAAAGACTAGAGAGAAAATAAGAGAGTAAGTGTGTGTAAATTGTGAATGAGATCAAGTGTGAAATGCATGGAATTAGCTTGGTATTTATAGGAGGTGAGGGTGTGACATGGTGGTGGTGGCCGTAGGTTTGGTGGGGGACAACTTTTTGCTTTATGGTTAATGGTTGTCTAAAGTTGGTGCTTATGTTAGGATCCCATTCAACATTATGGATTATGGTTAACAAAAATGTTAGTATGTTCCCTCTAATAAATGGGCATTTGTCTTACATATAATTGGGTCACTAGTCATTAATAATTGAGCTAATTAAATAGTCCACTAACTAGAGTAGGGTTGGCTTAAGTCCAACAAGGTAGAAAGTCCAACAAGACTAACTAGTGTGTTCTAGTAAATTACTAAGCAAAATTAAGCATCCAAAAACCCAAGTAATTGTTATTATAAAATAAAAATTAGTATTTCGTAGTTATAATATTCCGATTATCACCAAAGTTAAACGTGTACACACTACAAAGCTCGTTTTAAACGTTAAGTGACACTAACGGTCATATAGGCTTTCGGGGATCAAGTTAAGTAACCTACGTACTTAATGACACGTTTTAACATATAAACGAAAGTAATCAACATGTAGTAAGATCCAGGAGTATAATATAGCTCAATACGCACAAATACGCAGTTTCGTGAAAGCACAAAGCACAAAAGCAAGTCGAAAAAGTCGGGTCATTACAGTTTGTACTAAAAAGATATACAACTAGAGATATACATAAAATATTAATCTTAATGATCAGTTTTAAAACAATTTTTTTAGGAGGCTCGTATTTGATGTTTTATTGATTATTTGTCAATTGAAGTTTAATTGATTTGAACGAACGGGCTTATAATCTATGCGTTAGTATTAAATATTAAATAATAATCTTTTCGATACAAATGTTATCAGTAATAAATATTTTCTATTATAACTGTATTATACATTTGATAAGATTTAATATTAACGTTATTGACTACTAATTTATACAAATGTCGTCCAACGCACGGGCTGATAAAACTAGTTGTATATATAATACAAAATTTTATAAATTATAAAAGAAATAAAAAAATCTTTTATTTATTCGTGTATATATGACGGACATTTAAAACTATATTTTCACTACCTAGTGATATGAATTACAATTACATACGTTCAATTAATTTTTTTGACAGCGATTGAGATCACTCGAGGGGAACTAAACTACCCGTTGCGATCATCTCTCGTTTCGACTATGCCGATGCAGCGATAATAACCTCGCCCCATTGCTGCCTAGGAGGAAACCTTGAAGCCGATCCAAGGGCACGATCAAGTAAAACCCCCTCCCCTTAACCCCCCCAAATGATATGGGAAGGTGCCATGAGTGGATACTTCATGGCAGAGATGAAATTGTGTTTTTAATATGTAGTCAACGGGGGTCGAATTCCTAACCTCCCCCATGGGAGGCAGGCCACCAACCGCTGGACCACATCACAACTTCACATACGTTCATTTAATTACTCCATCCATCTCAAAAAAAGAGTTCAGTTTGACATTTTGTTGGATTTAAGATTTAGTAATGAATTGTCTAATTTCCCATTTATTTAATGTAGTTATAAAGAGTAATTAATAAATTAATAGATATATTTAAAGTTGAATTTTCAAAATTAAAATGGACATAATTGGAACTTTAATGGTATTTAATGGTTATTTAGATAAAGAGACAATAATTTTGAGACAAACGGAAATAGAAAGGTGGACAGTTTTTTTGAGACGTGGGAAGTATTAATTAATTATACAATTAATTATCGGAGCCAATACTTTTACTAGGCACTGAAAATATGAAATTTGAAACTATGCTTTCACTACAAGTGATATGAAAACTTGTGTTGTAGCTTATGTGGTAGTGGCCTGCCTCTCTTAGCGAGAGGTCAGGAGTTCGACTCTCCCGTGAGGTGCAACATCGCACATAAGGTTGCCCCCTTGAATTCCACCCAACAGTGCCTTCCGTACATCGCGTTGCGGGAGCAGTGGTGGGGGAGGGGGTGTTTTACCTCCCACCCTCGGATTGGGATGAATTTTCTCCTAAGCAGCATTTGAGGCAGGTTATGCAACTGCAGGGGATGAACGATTGAGTGATTAAGTCCTCCTAAGTGATCCCGTACCGATGTTCAAAAATAATTTATAGGAGCGGATAACAAAAAATTACAACATTTCATTTTAAATGTTAAGAATTTACTAATAAGCCCAAAATTTTATGGGGTGGCCAAGCATTGTTGGATTTTAACGCAATGATAATAACTCTTACACATTAGCAAAATCGCATTCCAATGCAACAGTCAACAAAGAATCGCAACGAACAACTATTCTGTTGGTTGAATGTTGGTTAATGAACTAAACGACAAACTTCAGTATGATTAGCCAAAGAATATGTTTTGATGATGACACATACATATACATAAGTAATGACAGACATCTTAACATAAAACACGCAAGGTCACTAATTCATACTTTATCTTGCAAATGACCAAGTCAAACATAGGTTAAAGAATGAAATTAAAAGTTCAGCTAAACACACGGTCGAGGTACGGTCGACCGCACAGCTAGCCGCAGAACCCCAAACTAAATTGCAACGCAGTTTTATGAAAACAAGTTGCACGGTCGTCACCCCGGTTAACCGCAGTGCGACCGCAGTTTTCTCTGTTAACAATTTTGACCAAATAAAGTTTGACTAGTTCCTGACATCTATAATTCATGAAACCTTTCTCAACATGCTTAGAACAGATGCCTTCTCCATACTCAATTGAGTTTTGGTCATAAAAACACTAATTGTGGTTAATTAAGTCTAATGACATCTTAATGACAAATTAACCAAGATTAGGCATAACACATAAGTGTTAATCCACAACTTGTGATCTTAATTCTTATCTAGATATCCTTAGTATGATCATCAAGTACCAACACACTTAAGCCAATGTCAGTAGAACAATAATTACTATTAGAAACAACTTAGTGATTAATTAAGGCTAAATGAGGAACAATGCTCTCAAGGTTAACTAGTAATGACTTGTAATGCTAAAATACACTTAGATACATTTAGGATGGTCACCAAGTCCCAACTAGAGATTGCTCTTCCCTTGTGCATGTGTTGGACATTAATGTGTGCTTACACATTAATCAAGCAATATGTTATATTGCAATTAAACTTGTTAAGAGCTTGAATTATAAGTTGTGCAAGTATCTATATGATTGATCCTAGAATAACTATCTCTTGCTATGTGAGTATTACTTGCTACTTGCCAATATGCTTAATACTCATAAACTTGTCAACTTGATTAATATGTTTGTTATGTGCTCATTAGTTAGGATTCAAGTAACTAACCCACTCCAATAGATTAAGTGCAAAATAGTTCATAATGAAATTATAGTCAATTGTCTATTTGGTCTAGTCTAAGTAACTAAGTGTGATTGCTTATTCAAGAATGACTTAACTTTAATGTCTCTACATACTTCATGATTATCTTATAAAGACATTATTCAATTAATCTCTATATAAACTCAAGTGGAACATAACTTGTGATTAATTGAAATTAGGAAGTTAATTACATGGTGACTAGTCTTTAGAATTGAACCAAAGGCATTAATGTGACTAATCAAGTCTTGACCAAACTGAGATTTCCCTAAATATCAATCAAGACACTTCTCCAAGAATGTTGGGTTTGCCACTTTTGGAATGTTAAGTCAATTTCATGCAATGAGACCAAATCTCATACACTTAATGCATATAGTACTTGTATAGGATGTTTGAGTTCTTTTGCAGGTGCTAGAAGGAGTAAAGGTGCCAAAATGTGGTGTTCAAATTTGAGTCAAACGGCTATACAACGGATACTAAATTTGGACTGGAGCATGCACGGTAGAACCACGGTCGACCGTGATGGCAACCGTGTGTCAACGGCTACTTTTTGAATCCCACTATAAAAGGCAAACTTTAATGAGCATTTGAAGTTGACCCTCTTGCATATTTCAAAGGCTTATTTCCAGTGATCACAAGTGCATCAATTACTACTCAAATGTGATCAAGAAAGAGAAGATTCTATGATCACATAGATATAGAATTAGGTTATTGTAAACTTACTAATCAAAATCATTTATCTTGTGAGTTTACTTAATGTAATGTATGTCCTAGTATTGTCTTAGGATCATCATTAAAAAGTGTATAAGTCTTGTAACTTCAATTAGTAGAAGCATAGGCTAGCTTAGTGATCTACTTCCATAAAGGGACTTAGGAAGTTGATTAATCTTATTTGGAGATTAATACTTGTCCAAGGTGAAGACAAGTTGATCTAGGTTAGAGTTGATCTAGGTTAGAGTTGATCTTTCAAGGGGATAGAAAGATTAGGTTTGTTATCTACCAAAGAAGTTGAAGACTTGTAAATCGGATCTCCACCGGGTTTGAAGAAAAGTGCTTAGTGAAGCAACAAATCCCGATTAGTGTAATCGGAGAGTGAATTAAGGTGGATTAGTTAACATCCACCCGAACCACTATAAATCCTTGTTTCTATGTTCTCTACATTACTTCATTTATCATTTTGAACATATACAACTACACACATCAAATTTCAGTTGAATTGGTTGATCAAAGTTAATCGAATTTGGTGATCAATCAAAAAAGTGTTAAAAATGTATTAAGTAACTATTCACCCCCCCCCTCTAGTTACTTATAATTGGTATCAGAGCTGTTCCTCAAATCATTGCTCTATAAACGATTGCGAAAGCGTCAAAATTCATTTTGTGCAAAAACTTGAGTCAACGATTCTCGGATCAACTCAAACTATGGAATGCTTGGAAGAATTGGCGAAAGAAGCACCAATCTTTGATAAGATGGATATTGATGTGTGAAAATTAAGATTTGAGGCTTATCTCAAATCCAAGGATTACTACTTATGGAGGATAATTAAAGTAGGAGACTTTGTTCCACAAGCTAGCTCAAGACTAGTGAAGTCAACATTTCAAAACAATGATGTTGTAACGACCCGGCTTTTTCGACTTGCTTTTGTGCTTTGTGCTTTCACGAAACTGCGTATTTATGCATACTGAGATAGCTTATGCTCTGGGATCTTTAATCATAATTAATTACTTTCGTTAATATCTTACTACGTGCTATTAAGTGTGTAATCACATAACTTGATCCCTGAATGCTTTTACGACCGTTGGTGTCACTTATCGTTTTAAACGAGATACGTACTTGGTATACGTTAAACTTTTGTCGTAATTGGAATATTATGACTGCGTAAACTTGATTGTTATTTATTATAACAATTACTTGGCTTATGGGCTTATTTAATTAAGCTTAGTGTTTACTAATGCTTACTAGTTACCTTAATGGACTTGTCACCGTATTTGACTTTTCATGGCCCGACTTGTCTTTGTGACACGCGTACTTTTCACGAATAATATTTTTGAATATTATTTACATTCATGATTAATTAATATTGATCATTTTTAATTAACTAAGGTTACTAGTTAATTACTTGGGCTTTATTTGATTAATTGCATACTTACTTGGATTGGGCTTTTATTATTTGAACATGGACTTGGAAGCCCACCCTACACACTTAATGGACTAATAAGCCCATCTTTTAAGCTAGTGATTAATTAATGATAGCATGGATTAATTAACATTAGTGAAAGGAATCTAGTTACATGCACACTTACACTACTTTCCCGTACCAATTTGCTTTAATACCATTTCAAGCTAACACCATTCTCCCATGTTGGAAAGTAGATTTTGACCCTTCCCTTTTTGTTGTAAAAACCATCCACTTTCATGGTGGGGAGGGAGTTCTTTTATTTTCAATTTTTGTTACATATTTACAAGTATTACTTCCTCATTTCACACACACACTTACTTACTACTCTTTTTCTCTCTTTTTCTCTCAAAACTTTGTAAGTAATAAACTTATTTTCTTTCTTTTCTTTCTTTTAAAGTCAAGTTCCATCATCATCATTTACTAGTTACTTGTTGTTTGTTGTTGTTAAAGATCAAGTTCTCTAACTTGTATCTTCATGAATCTTGCTTTCTTCCATCTTTTATTTGATGAAGAACCAAGAACAAGATCCTAAACTTGTTAGTTTATGGTTCTACATTTAAATGTTTTCAAGATTTAAAGTTCATAAGTTTCATTATCATACTTGTGTTCATGTTTGTAGACTTAAATCCTAAGATCCAAACTTTGATTTGAATCTTCCTAAGTATTAAACAAACATGAACATAATACTTGTACTTTAGTTTAATTCTTTCTTTTGTAAGTGCTTTAAATTTGTGATGTTGTTAATTTGGTCAAGTATTACTAGTTAATCTTGATCTCATATTTCTTGAAACCAAAGTTAAACTTTGTAAGTTCAAGAACATGTAAGTAAACTTTTTAATTATAACTTTGTACACTTATGTTAGATCCAGACTTTTGGGTCTAGGATCTTCAAGATCTAACTAAGAACTATGCTCTACAACTTAAGATCTTGTTTATTTAAGTTTACTTTCAAGTTCGTAGCTTAATATTACTAGTAGAACTCATGTACGTGTCGGATCTAAGATCTTGATGTAACTTTGGTTCATCAAACTACATACAACTCTTAAGTGAGTTGTGCTACATATATTAGACTTACACTAGTGTTATGATGGTCAAACATTGGTTAAAATGATGCAAACACATCAACGAGTTGTACACTTGAAGCTATACGCATCAAGGATGAGAACTGTGATGAGCAACAAGCACCAAGAACCCACCGGAACACCTTTCTTACTGTTTCTGGAACTGATCAGACTACCTGGCTACTTGAAAGTTTATTTTCAGTTAGTTCGGTTCGATTAGATGATTTTCCATTTAGACCTCGCCTTAATCCGAGTTACGGTTTATGATCTATGGCTTCCCGAAAGTCACTACACCCTATTAACGTTGTGCTGAAATTTCTGAACTACTCACACTTAAACTGCCACCACAGTCAAATGAAGAAGAGTTTGGTTCTGTAAGTTGGTCAGTACCTAAGGGACTCATATACGGAGCCATGGCCACTGGTCTCATCTCATTTCAGTTTGTATAGAGGTCGTGGCGACTGAACGAAGTCAGCCTTTGTTTCAAACCCTAGTCTTTACTTGAAACTTACTTTACACTTTTTGTTAAATGATGAATGATAATGATACTTAAAACCTAATTTACATACTTTTAAACCTTTGGGATGATTTACTGACTTAGTAACTTTTTACTTAGGTTGAGGACCTTTCGGACCAACTATTTGCAAACTTATCTCGAATCAACTTAACTACTTTACACTGTGAGTTATAGCATCCCTTTTTTACTTTAACTATTTGGGACTGAGAATACATGCGCGTTTTACATTTTACATACTAGGCACGAGTACTTAAACTTTATATATGTGTGGGTTATACAACGGCATAAACTTTTCCCTTAGCTCAGTAACGTTTAGTCATTGGTTTTTTGAACCGGTGAACGCAAATCTTATATATGGATCCATAGGTTTGACATCCCCATTCAGGCTAGTCGCGCTAGCATTTAACGAGTGTTTAATACTTCGTAAACATACGCACTCGCCAAGTGCACTTTTAGGGGGTATTATTACGTTAAGTTAGTTACCGGGTGCCCACGGATAAACATATACTTTATCATACTATTTGATTTACTGATTTAAAACGCTGGTCGAAGCACTGAAATCTCGTGGCCTACATTACATTACTGATTACAAACAAACTATAGCTCACCAACATTCGTGTTGACTTTTTAAGCATGTATTTCTCAGGTGCTTAGACATTGTTGCTTCCGCTGTTAGACTTGCTGCCTTGGTGTTACAGACTTGCTGTGTTAACCTTCCGCTGCATTACTTAGAGATTTCTCAATCATGGAACTTTTATTTTGCATTCGTAACTTACGTTATTTTCAAACAATGGCTTTGTAACGACCTTTGGGTCACGTACTTATGTTTATGCCTCCATTCATAGGAAGCACGTTATCTTTTATAAAACGCTATATTTTCATGAATGCTAAACTGGTTTTCAAATAGCATATAGTGTTTGACCTTGTAATGATCCTGCTGTTGATGGTCCGTACACATTGATTTAGTACGGGGAATCACATTTGGTATCAGAGCATTGATTGTAGGGAATTAGGTTGCATTAGTGCGTCTTGACCGAGTCGAGTAGGATTTACTAATAGGACTAATCTACAACTTGCTCTTTTACTTGTTTCTGCTGAACCTGCTGCATGCTACTGTGTTATATTATTGCATGTTACTGCTTACTACTACTGTATGCCACTACTTACTTCTACTGCTGTATGAAGTTGCTGCATGCTACCGTTTCCTTTTACTGCTATATAAACTCGCTGTATGCTTTTGCTTACTCTCGCTACTGCATACTACTATCTGCTTTTAACATGTTACTTCGGTATGATACTGTTACTATTGCCATGCTACGTGCTGCTGTAAACGATTTAGGCTACTGTAGTTGTTATGCCTGATTACGCTCTTGCTACATGTCTACTATTCGTTGTACCGACGTGGAGAACTTATCCTTCCCAGTTCAGATATTTTTCTAAACTAACCCTAAGGATTAGTATTGTAATCCACCTGTTACTACTGTTCCACCGTTCCAAAGATCGAAACATTACTTCACGCAATATAGAAGGAGTACCCCTCGGATTATGTGCCCACTAAAGTTGATCATCAGAGGAAGGAATATTGGGGGACTTGTCGGAGTAACCGCACCCCGAGCACACTCTAATTAGCCACGTACATCATATGAACATTAGAAGGTTGCTCAGTTTCCGCAAGCTGACCTGTATCCCGTTCGCTTTCATGACCATCATTTATCTCTTTCGTTCTTCACCACTACTCGACGACCTAACGACACTTCTGTACTTAGCCATTGATGCATGACCTACGGAACCTACGCACCCACATCGAGGAACAGTGAGATTAATTACGTAGACTTGGTTTTGAGATAGCATAGACAAAGCACCGTTGGATGAAATTGAGTAGAACTTGAAGTGATCACGTTACATTGACCATATGGAGTGATATTGGAATGAACGTACAATTTAGTACAATATAATGACGCCAGGCCAGCGTGATTTAATTGAAGTAAATCATGCAGAAGTCCCAATGTTACTATGTAAGTAATATGAAGTGATTCAAAGGAAACTTTGGTAAGAACCATTTGAGTTTACGCATTATGGTCTGTTAGAGGTAGGGAAAGAATAACCACGTAGCCAAGATACTGTACAAGAAGGGCCTTGATTGAAAAATTGATAACCCGAAAATTTGTTATAGATATAGACACCCCGGGTACTTAGGAGAAAAGTTTTCAAATAGGAAGAACTTTGGACTCACTTGTGGTAGAACAATCGTTATCTCAGTTATGGAGACTCGCATGGATCCTGATTTTAGTTAGGGTGCGTTTCGTCACAATGTTTTATTGTTTCGGAATTGTTAAATACTAGAACGATAGAAACCTTATATCTAAGAACCTTAGCGTTATGAATAATAAGCCATTAACAACCATGAGAGTTAAGTATTCTATAGGATGAGCTAATGGTAAGCTGGCAGAGATAGAGGAATAATTTAAGGTAGTACCTTACAATTAACAGGTGGGTCATTTAGAGATGATCTCATGTCAACAAAACTTGAAAGTTTTAAGGTAGTAGTTGGAAAGGATTAGTTACCTACGCACAAGCAGATGTTATTTGAGAAGGCGGATAGAATTTTTCGCGATAGTATAATAAGATTTGGTTGGAATGAACCTTAAGATTAACCTAACACCCATCAAGTTAGGAAGCTTGATGAGTTAGTTGGAACAGACTGGATTTCAAGGATGAAAGCGAAACTTATTTATAGTGAGAAAATTTATTCATATACCTCGCAAGAATGGTGAACTATTACAGGAAGAGAAGTAACCCGAAAGCTAAACCTTATTAGTTGCATGACAACAACCCTAAATCCCACAATGGAGATGGGAAGGAATAACAATGGATTTCATCACGAAACTACCGAAAACGGTAAGCGGTTAGAACATTATCTGGGTTATTATTGACCATCTCACCAAATCTGCTCACTTTCTAGCCACAAGAGAAACCGATACAATGGACAAACTTGCACAACGATACATAACGGAAATTATATCCCGTCACTTCAGTGATTCAGATTCTATATTAAAGACTACCCAAGAATCTTATTTGATACTCATTCTTACGCGACTCTAAATCCTCACTTATTCTGAGAGATTCCTGATTCGATGATAACCACACCATCATCCTTCTTACTTCAACCGTAGTCATACCAGTTCGAAATTTCCAAAATCAATGGGTAGTTAATTCCCATCCTCATACTCTCCCTTTCGTATCTCACTTATAAGCAAAAACTTCACACTTAAGCATTTTTTGTCAAAGGACTTATGCCCTACTAATAGTCATCAACCACATTTAAATTCAATAGTTTTCATTACCTCAAATATCACCCGAAATTTACAAAAATCTTTTACTCAATCCTCATCAATCTTTTTCCAACTTGTAACCTTCGAAATATGAAAATTTTGTTTGCCAAAATTTTACACACACACTATTTAACCGTGCGATCCTCTCAAGGTTTTTTGAAAATAAATTTATTTTATTGACATTCGTACAAATTTTAGAAGCCGTATATGTTATATATAATAAAGTAAATGATTACTTACTTTTGACTAGTACATGCGAAATTTTACTTTCACTTTTACAAATCAACTCTTTTAATCAAAAGACATTTTACTTGGAGTAGCCTATATTTACGAAGAACTTCGTTTCTTTTCCTACATTGTCACCTTAAACGATTTCTATAAAACTTTCATTGCTTGTTATGTAAAATTTTTCGTTGCTTGCCCGTGTCCAAGTCATCATAAAGACTTTACAACCGTCGAAATCGAGAGATTCATGTGTGTATGTGTTGAAGGCACTTACTGCCACGTCATTCAGAGCCTTTGGGCATATACTAACACTTAAACCATTTAAAATTATTGCGTTACCCCATGGATCTTATTCGCCACACCTGTCGAAACAATACTCTTTCTTACATAACTCTAAGTCCTGACTTATTCCAAGAAACTCTCATTTAGTGATATTAACACCATCAGTATTCTGACTTTATTATTAGTCATAACCTGTTTGGTATTTTGCAAAGTCAAGAAGCGATTAACTTCTCATCCTCATGCTCTATCCTTCATATCTCACTTTTTAGCAACGGCTTCGCATGTGAACATTTTTGGCCCAAAGGCTTATGTCCTGATAGTTATCAAAACTACATTTAATTCATTAGTTTTCATTACTCAGTAACATGTCACCCAATGATTCAAATATTTTTCACTCGATATTTTTCAACTCATAACCTCGAAAATACGAAAAACTATGTTTATCCAAAATTTTTACACGTTGATTATTCGTGCGGTCCTCACGGGATTTATGGACAAATGAAAGTAATAAAATTTTTTCTGTCACTTATGCGATTTATAAAGTCATATATGTATAATTAAGTTAATAAATTTACCCTTACTTATTTTGGTTAGTACATACTAAGTTATATCTTCAAATTATTTAAAAATCGCTCCTTTATCGAGTTATTCAACTTAAGTCAAATAGTTTTGTGCAAAATGGTACACGTTGTACCTATTCTAAATTTACTAAGAACTTCGTTCCGTTTATGTTGTCGCATCAAACATTTAAAGGTTTTTCAAAACTTCCTTGGTTGATTTTATTAAAGGTTTTCGCATTAGACTACACCATGTATGGATCACACTTCTTCTCGCCCTCCGTTGGGGATGAAGCTTACCATTAAGATCTTTGTTAAAAACTCTTGAGCCACTTTGGATGACAGTTTTATAAAATTTGTTAGAAAATCTTCGCACCATAAAATGTTCCTTCTAAGGTTAGACATGACAAAAGCGCGGGCCAATAAATCGGTTTTCTGAGGTACACTCAGTGGTCACCCTATTGTAGGAAAGGCACGAGGTGGGTTTCTGTTCTCAATACTTTACAGCAAATCGCAACACCCTTGTAAACCTCATCTCTATAAATCTGTATGTAGAGGTACATGAATCATTTTTGGAGATTCCTTTCACTCAGAGTAAACCATTCTTTAGGACCAAGAGTTCACGTATCTTCTCATTCGCACATCCCCCTAAGTATAAGGATAAATTCAAAACGGACCGCTCTAAGAGTTCACTCTCGTTCAAAGATCACGCCTTTCGTGCGATTCTCTTTTGGAAATGTAGTGTAAGATACTTTGAGAACCTATGAATCTTGTTATCCCTTTGGGAGAGGACTGCTTAAAACACTTACGACACTGATGTGGATACTCTATATATTTCTTCCTTCGTTGGTTGCAACTATCTGTTGTCCTAGTTAACGTTAACCCTAACTTCAACATGTAACTGAAAGGATAAAGTTACATTATGAAACTGTGTTTTTATTCCATCCAAGGATAAGTCCACACACTGTATGTTAAACTGGGTGATATCTTTCATTGTTCGTTCAGACCACTCTGAAGGTAATATAAATAATTATGGCTTGCAAGTCCGATTGGTCACTTTCAGCTAAAATATCAATTCAATTATTTAAATGAAACGTTCTTAAGTACCGGATTCTTTATGCCTATGGCCTCCTTCCAAAATTAAGGGGTTGGTAACATTCATGATGCATTTCCTGCATCTAGCTTACCGAAGATGCCTGTAAGGCTAAAAACACCATATTTCCTTTTGTGGATATATATTCAGATGACATACTCATGCTAATCAGAAACGAAACCAATTTGTTGATCTCTTAGGACAAGAGACTTAATTAATGGCATATACCTATTCTTACTTTCATACGCCGAAGTACCTTTCAAGGTAAATAACTCACTTCTGAGCCCACGAGTCTCACGGAACTTTGATACGCTCCTTCTTATTCAAATACGGTACCATTGTTGGTCACTCCTCAAAATTTTGGGATGAAATTTTCTTTAACAGGTGGGTAATGTAACGACCCGGCTTTTTCGACTTGCTTTTGTGCTTTGTGCTTTGTGCTTTCACGAAACTGTGTATTTATGCGTACTGAGCTAGCTTATGCTCTGGGATCTTTAATCATGATTAATTACTTTCGTTAATATATTACTACGTGCTATTAAGTGTGTAATCACTTAACTTGATCCCTAAATGCTTTTACGACCGTTGGTGTCACTTATCGTTTTAAACGAGATACGTACTTGGTACACGTTAAACTTTTGTCGTAATTGGAATATTATGACTGCGTAAACTTGATTGTTATTTATTATAACAATTACTTGGCTTAAGGGCTTATTAAATTAAGCTTAGTGTTTACTAATGCTTACTAGTTACCTTAATGGACTTGTCACCATATTTGACTTTTCATGGCCCGACTTGTCTTTGTGACACACGTACTTTTCACGAATAATATTTTCGAATATTATTTACATTCACGATTAATTAATATTGATCATTTTTAATTAACTAAGGTTACTAGTTAATTACTTGGGCTTTATTTGATTAATTGCATACTTACTTGGATTGGGATTTTATTATTTGAACATGGACTTGGAAGCCCACCCTACACACTTAATGGACTAATAAGCCCATCTTTTAAGCTAGTGATTTATTAATGAAAGCATGGATTAATTAACATTAGTGAAAGGAATCTAGTTACATGCACACTTACACCACTTTCCCATACCAATTTGCTTTAATACCATTTCAAGCTAACACCATTCTCGCATGTTGGAAAGTAGATTTTGACCCTTCTCTTTTTGTTGTAAAAACCATCCACTTTCATGGTGGGGAGGGAGTTCTTTTATTTTCAATTTTTGTTACATATTTACAAGTATTACTTCCTCATTTCACACACACACTTACTTACTACTCTTTTTCTCTCTTTTTCTCTCAAAACTTTGTAAGTAATAAACTTATTTTCTTTCTTTTCTTTCTTTTAAAGTCAAGTTCCATCATCATCATTTACTAGTTACTTATTGTTTGTTGTTGTTAAAGATCAAGTTCTCTAACTTGTATCTTCATGAATCTTGCTTTCTTCCATCTTTTATTTGATGAAGAACCAAGAACAAGAACCTAAACTTGTTAGTTTATGGTTCTACATTTAAATGTTTTCAAGATTTAAAGTTCATAAGTTTCATTATCATACTTGTGTTCATGTTTGTAGACTTAAATCCTAAGATCCAAACTTTGATTTGAATCTTCCTAAGTATTAAACAAACATGAACATAATACTTGTACTTTAGTTTAATTCTTTCTTTTGTAAGTGCATTAAAGTTGTGATGTTGTTAATTTGGTCAAGTATTACTAGTTAATCTTGATCTCATATTTCTTGAAACCAAAGTTAAACTTTGTAAGTTCAAGAACATGTAAGTAAACTTTTTAATTATAACTTTGTACACTTATGTTAGATCTAGACTTTTGGGTCTAGGATCTTCAAGATCTAACTAAGAACTATGTTCTACAACTTAAGATCTTGTTTATTTAAGTTTACTTTCAAGTTTGTAGCTTAATATTACTAGTAGAACTCATGTACGTGTCGGATCTAAGATCTTGATGTAACTTTGGTTCATCAAACTACATACAACTCTTAAGTGAGTTGTGCTACATATCTTAGACTTATACTAGTGTTATGATGGTCAAACATTGGTTAAAATGATGCAAACACATCAACGAGTTGTACATTTGAAGCTATACGCATCAAGGATGAGAACCGTGATGAGCAACAAGCACCAAGAACCCACCGGAACACCTTTCTTACTATTTCTGGAACTGATCAGACTACCTGGGCTACTGGAAAGATTATTTTTAGTTAGTTCGGTTCGATTAGATGATTTTCCATTTAGACCTCGCCTTAATCCGAGTTACGGTTTAGGATCTATGGCCTCCAGAAAGTCACTACACCCTATTAACGTTGTGCTGAAATTTCTGAACTACTCGCACTTAAACCGCCACCACGGTCAAACGAATATGAGTTTCGTTCTGTAAATTGGTCAGTACCTAGGGGACTTATATACGGAGCCATGGCCACTGGTCTCACCTCATTTTAGTTTGTATAGAGGTCGTGGAGACTGAACGAAGTCAGCCTTTGTTTCAAACCCTAGTCTTTACTTGAAACTTACTTTACACTTTTTGTTAAATAATGAATGATGATGATACTTAAGACCTAATTTATATACTTTTAAACCTTTGGGATGATTTACTGACTTAGTAACTTTTGACTTAGGTTGAGGACCTTTCGGACCAACTACTTGCAAACTTATCTCGAATCAACTTAACTACTTTACACTGTGAGTTATAGCATCCCTTTTTACTTTAACTATTTGGGACTGAGAATACATGCGCGTTTTACGTTTTACATACTAGGCACGAGTACTTAAACTTTATATATGTGTGGGTTATACAACGGCATAAACTTTCCCCTTAGCTCGGTAATGTTTAGTCATTGGTTTTTGAACCGGTGAACGCGAATCTTAGATATGGATCCATAGGGTTTGACATCTCCACTCGGGCTAGTCGCGCTAGCATTTAATGAGTGTTTAATACTTCGTAAACATACGCACTCGCCAAGTGCACTTTTAGGGGGTATTATTACGTTAAGTTAGTTACCGGGTGCCCACGGATAAGCATATACTTTATCATACTGTTTGATTTACTGATTTGAAACGCTGGTCGAAGCACTGAAATCTCGTGGCCTACATTACATTACTGATTACAAACAAACTATAGCTCACCAACATTCGTGTTGACTTTTTAAGCATGTATTTCTCAGGTGCTTAGACATTGTTGCTTCCGCTGTAAGACTTGCTGTCTTGGTGTTACAGACTTGCTGTGTTAGCCTTCTGCTGCATTACTTAGAGATGTCTCAATCATGGAACTTTTATTTTACATTCGTAACTTACGTTATTTTCAAACAATGGCTTTGTAACGACCTTTGGGTCACGTACTTATGTTTATGCCTCCATTCATAGGAAGCATGTTATCTTTTGTAAAACGCTATATTTTCATGAATGCTAAACTGGTTTTCAAATAGCATATAATGTTTGACCTTGTAATGATCCTGCTGTTGATGGTCCGTACACATTGATTTAGTACGGGGCGTCACAGATGTTTTGAAACAATTTGATGCAATTTCACTACTTCATGGAATTCTTCCTAGTGAAGAAAGATTAAAGATAATCTCATGTGAAAGTGTAAAAGAATGTTGGGACTCACTATGTTCACAGGAAGAAGAAAACTCTAGGAGTTTAAAGGGTAAAGGAATAGGGAAGGATTTGGAAAAGATTGGTAATTATCAAGCAAAAGGGTTGAATGGAAATGAAGACTTTTGCCTCATGAGTTCTTGGAATGATTTGGATCAAGATGGTCAAATTGAAGAAGAGGTTGAATCTCCATTCAAAGAAGATGATGTTTCAAGCTTGGATTGCAATGAGGTACATGTATTCTATCCTTCTAATTATGAAGAATTTTTAGATGATTATAAGACTATTAAATTTGTGTATGATAGTAGTCGTGACAAAGTAAAACTTTTAGAGAAAGATTTACACAATGTTAGACAACTTAACAAAACCTTAATTGATGAAAACAACGCTTTGAAAAGAAAATTTGAAAGTATGATTATTTGTGATTCATCAAGAGGTAAACGTGAAATGAATATATGTCACGACTCTAGCAAACACAAATCTTGTAATCAAACTCCATTGTTTATTATTAGGAAAATTGAGAATATGGGAAAAATGGACCAAGCTAGCAATTCTATGGTAGGGATAAGTCAAGGATTGTGTAATCTTAAAATCAATCAAAATCAATGATCAAAATGCTAATGAGAATAACCTTCTCAAAAAGACTTTATATTAATGAAAGGTTTTTCTTACAAATGCAAAATTATCTTTGAAAAATGATTTTAAAAGGTTAGTGGAGGAAGCTTACTTGCTTTAGGATTGTGTGTTTATGTGAAACTATGTATTGCATGCTAAATACAAGATTGATGCATTTTGTGTATACTATGTGAATGATTGAATATGAATATGAATATATATATATATATATATATATATATATATATATATATATATATATATACATATACATACATATAGATATAGTATATTACGTGTCATTGATGATTAAACATCGGGAGGATGTAATCATTCAATGTTAGGAAAATAAAACTTGTCCTCAAGTATTCTATAGAACCTAAGAATCGTCAAAACGTGCTCAAAGAAAGAAGAAGTGAAGAACTAAGTGATCAGAAGGATCCACGACAGCACCACGGCTGACCGTATACCTGACCGCAGGTTCCTGTCCTGTACGTGTAAAAATGCCTGCACGGCTAACACCACGGTCGACCGTGCTTCGACCGTGCGTGGTCTAATTCTGTTTTAAATTAAATTAAACCCTCAATTTTTTTTCTTTTCAACCCACTTCAAAACACACACACTTACACATGGCTAAGGAGATCGATCGCACGAAGAAGAACGCTCATTCCTTCAATCTCAATTCCTACTTTCGGTATGATTAATCCTTGCTTTTCTAACATTCAATTGTGTTTGTATGATGAATTAGGGTTATGAAGAAACCCTAACTAGAACGAATCAAAACTTATACATTGATTTAACTTTGGACAATTCTAGGGTTCATTATACATCTAGGTTAGATTTTCATAGAAACATTGTTCATATGATATAAACAACATTGTTGAAAATTGAGTGTGATAATGTCAAAAACATGTGTTGATGATGATTTCAAAAGTCTAGAACACATATGAACTTTGTGAAAATCTTAATCTAGTTGCAAACTCATTGACACTAATGAAGAGTGAAAATGTGAAGAACATTAACATCAAAACATCTAAGTATTGATGATAATTAAAGTTTGCAAAATTTGTTGCCTACAATTGAAATTATACACTTTGAATTAATTTGAAGTATCATCGTGTAGAAAATGGCAAGAGGAAAGGGAAAAGGCAGTGAACCAAGAAGAAAGGACTCATACGATCCACCGTCGGATCCTATAGAGAGAATTAAGTACAACATTTGGTTTCTCTCTAGACGTCCTATCACTGAAGGAAGGAAAGTTTCCCACGATCAAATGCCAGAGCTTATGAGACAATTCAAAACTCTTAAATGGGAAACAATTCTTACTCTTGATGGTCCCATTTATCCATCTCTCATTCGCGAATTTTATGTAAATTTCAACTTCTTGAATAATGTAGTCTCCTGCAGTCTTCAGGGAACCAATTACCGCTACTCTCTTGTAGATTTCGGGCGCATTCTCCAAATTCCAACAGATGGTGAAGAATTCTTCAGTTCACATCATGTACTGGCATATCTCCCAAATTTTATCTCCAACAAAACGGCAGTGATAGATACACTATGCAAAGAAAGTGCTCCTCGAGATGAAATCGAGAGGTCTGAAGTACTGGGAAGACATCTTTCTTCTGAGTATAAAGTTTGGAACAAAGTCATTGACTACTGTCATAACCCGTCCTTAACCATAAGAACGCGTTAGATAACGTATGATTTCATTGCGAGGTATTGACTCTATATGAGACATTTTTGAAAGAAAACTGCATATATTATACATTACAAACCATAACCATTATTTTTGTTACAAGCTTAAGACAATAAAAAGAAGATTAACGTTTAGCGATAATCTTCGACTTACAAACTTTACAAATGATGACAACAACACGGTTTCTAGCATATTTTACAATACAACATCTCGGATATGCAGTTTTATTTTTGACACAAACATGCGTACGCAAGATCCTGGTTAGATCCAACATGATGCAACGGAAGCTTCTAATTATCACCTGAGAATAGACATGTTTAAAACGTCAACATAAAGTTGGTGAGATATAGGTTTAATGCCGGCAGCAATATATATATAGACCACAAGATTTCGTATATAAACAGTTTAATAAAAGTATTCTAAGTGGTTGAGCACTTGGTAACCATACTTAACATTTTCACGTCGCATATTCCCTTTAATATGAAATCTTACTACACCGTACCAAGTGTAGTCACAAAACGAAGTACTGTGCAACCGTTGAATACTGGTCGTCCAGTCCGGTTGGGGTTGTCAGGCCCGATAGATCTATCAACAGGATTCGCGTTTACGATACCGCTGTAAATATTAGTTACCAAGCTACAGGGAAGTATGCCAGTGGTACAACTCAACGTAGAACATATTTTTCAGTTACTTGTGTCCATATCGTAAAACATAAAATACATGTATTCTCATCCCGAAATATTTAGAGTTTAAAAGTGGGACTATATACTCACTCTTGTCTTGATGATATAAATAATTTGACTCGGTCTTCCGGTTGATATCACGAACCTATCCATATATAATATATCAATATGTTTTCATTTTTAAACAAACGTTATAAATATATACTTGTTATACTTTTAATACTTTGAATAATTCCTTAGTCCGTAGTTAGCAGTCCGATGTTAGTAATTCAATTTTAATGGTTCATTTTTAGATGTTTAATATACCCGCAATGAAATAAATAAAACCCCCAACGAAATCAATAAAACCCCATCGTATATGTGTTGGTCGAGATTAATCTTGACCCATGGTACCGGTGTTGTCAAATGACGTGTTGCGTACATAAAGTACCGGTGTTGTCAAATGACGTGTTGCGTACAATCATGGGATCTTATGATTAATCTTCTCGTGTTGTTTACGGGTGATCCTGAACCATATAAAATTGAATTATAAGTACATATATATAAAATATCATGTTATCTTAGAAATATGTGATTTATATCATTTTTTTCCAATTGATCCCGTAGTTGAAATGATCTAGGATAACCAATTTTGTTTCGGTCATAGTTTCTTCGTTACAAATCCGTTTTCGTTGATTCAAATTGCCATCTTCTTGGATCGAGTTCTTCTTTAAGACTATGAACTGTAAATACCTTGGTTTGTATTCAAAATCATACGGCATAAGTGAAACATTAGTGAAACATATGAAGTTAAACATTTTTGTTACAACAAAATCATTTAATGACCATTTTTCTAAAAATACTTATACTTTGAAAAACCAAGTTTTACCTTGTTAAATTAGCATATACATAAGTTATATTACAGGTCTTGAAGTATTTTAAAAGTTAAGTTAGAAGGATCTATTTAGTTTGCAAACAAGTTTGAAAACATTCAAACTATGTTCTTGTTGTTAAACTTGTATACCACAAAATATGATAGCTATATATATATGAATCGAATAAGGTTATGAACATAAATTCTACCTCAAGTTCCTTGGATAAGATTGCTGTAAAAGAGGAGTAAGAAGCTAGAATCAAAAGGGTGATAGAAGTGGATGAAAGATTGGAAGTAAGTTGGTGTTCTTGGAAGGTTTTCTTGAAGTGTTTTTGTATGGTTTTCTTATGGTGTTTTAGTATGGTTTTTGAAGCTAGATCTTCTTGGAAACTTTGCTGAATTGATTAAGGGTTTTAAGGCTATGGAAGAGTGTGTGTTTTGCTAGAAAAATGAGAGTAATACTTGAATCAAAATGAGGATCCCATGACCTCCTTAAAAACGTGATTATGAGGGGGACATGGACAAATTTTCAAGTTGTAATCTTGTGTAATTAGTCAATAAGCTTCCAAATTCAATTACCTTATACCAAGGGCAGTATAAAGGGCTGGTTAGGTGGTGATTTGACATGTATATACCAATAGTAAATACGTATAGAAGCTAGGTATGATACGAGTACAAATACTCTAGGTATACGTATAGAAATTTTGTGAAAAATGGAAAGAGGATTCAAATATAGCTATCTTTTGTGAATACACTTACATGGTTTTATGTATTTAAGTCTTTAAAAGTGATTAAATACATTACTTATACAATATATGTATAACATTATAAGTCTTAAGTATTTATGTCAAATAACGTTACGTATAGTTATCGTTTTGAAAACTTAAGTTAGTAGTTTCAAAATATACTTGTAACTTATTGTTATTAATACAAAATGAGATATTAAAACATTCTTTAATCATGTTAAATATGTATATATACATATATATACACAAACGTATAATTATCATATATTGTATAGTTCGTGATATCATCGGTCAAACTAGACGGTCAAACGTTGTGTAAAACTCTTTTCGGAAACATAAGTCTCAACAATTTGGATTGCTTATCAAGTTGGCAAGGTTTAATTTATGTAAATATTAATCTTATAAGTATAGAATGATCGAAAAAGTGCGGGTCGTTACATTACCTCCCCGTTAAATAAATTTCGTCCCGAAATTTTAAAATTGTACCTATTTTGCGTCATCGAGAAACAAGTGCGGATACTTTCGTTTCATCTGATCCTCGCGTACCCAAGTAAACTCGGGACCTCTTCTAGCATTCCAACGAACCTTAACAATCGGTATATTACTCTGTTTGAGCTGTTTAACTTCACGGTCCATGATTTCGATTGGTTCTTCGACGAATTGTAGTTTCTCGTCGACATGGATTTCTTCAAGAGGAATGGTGAGGTCTTCCTTTGCAAGACACTTCTTAAGGTTTGAGACGTGAAAGGTATTATGTACTCCGGCGAGTTGTTGTGGTAACTCGAGTCGATAAGCTACCGGTCCAATGCGTTCGATGATCTTAAACGGGCCTACGTATCTTGGGTTCAGTTTACCCCTTTTGCCGAAACGTATTACACCTTTCCAAGGTGACACCTTTAGCATAACCATGTCCCCGACCTGAAACTCTAATGGTTTCCTTCGAACATCGGCGTAGCTCTTTTGGCGACTACGGGCTGTTTTCAATCTCTCCTTGATTTGTACTATCTTCTCGGTCGTTTCATGTATGATCTCGGGACCAGTTAAATGTCGATCTCCTACTTCATTCCAACAGATAGGAGATCTACACTTCCTTCCGTACAATGCTTCGAATGGCGCAGCTCCAATGCTCGCATGATAACTATTATTATACGAGAATTCTGCTAACGGTAGATATTTATCCCATCCGTTTCCAAAATCGATCACACATGCCCTGAGCATGTCTTCGAGAGTCTGAATCGTTCTTTCACTCTGTCCATCGGTTTGTGGATGATATGCGGTACTCATATCCAACCGAGTTCCTAGTGCCTCCTGTAGTGATTGCCAAAATTTTGAAGTAAATCTACTATCACGATCGGATATAATGGAAATAGGTATTCCATGCCTTGAAACTATTTCCTTTATATATAATCGTAATAATTTCTCCATTCTATCTGTTTCCTTTATAGGCAAGAAATGTGCAGATTTGGTAAGACGATCAACAATTACCCAAATGGTGTCGTATCCCCAGGCAGTCTTTGGTAACTTCGTGATGAAATCCATGGTAATACCGTCTCATTTCCATTCTGGAATTTCTGGTTGTTGAAGTAACCCTGACGGCTTTTGGTGTTCTGCCTTGACTTTGGAACAAGTTAAACACTCCCCAACATATGTTGCAACGTCGGTCTTTAAATTAGGCCACCAATAACGTGTCTTAAGATCTTGATACATCTTTCCAACTCCAGGATGTATCGAGTATCTTGTCTTATGTGCCTCGTTCAATATCAACTTCCTTAATCCACCCAACTTCGGTACCCAAATACGATTTGAAAAATATCTAATTCCGTCTTCCCGTATAACGAGTTGCTTCTCATACTTCTTCATTATTTCATTCTTTATGTTTTCTTTATTGAGTGCTTCTCGTTGAACTTCTTTGATTTGTGAGTTGAGATTCATACGAATTTTTATGTTCATTGCTCGAACTCGAATTGGTTCTCGTTCCTTTCTGCTTAGTGCGTCAGCCACCACATTCGCTTTCCCGGGATGATAACGAATTTCACAATCATAGTCGTTTATTAACTCGACCCACCTACGTTGCCTCATGTTCAATTGTTTCTGATCAAAAATATGTTGAAGGCTTTTATGATCAGTAAACACAGTGAATTTAACCCCATACAAGTAATGTCTCCACATCTTCAATGCAAACACGACTGCTCCCAGTTCTAGATCGTGCGTCGTATAATTCCGCTCGTGAATCTTCAATTGTCGGGATGCAAATGCAATTACTTTCTTTCGTTGCATAAGAACACAACCAAAACCTTGTCGCGAAGCGTCACAATATATTTCAAAATCATCGTTCCCTTCTGGTAACGATAAAATAGGCGCCGTAGTTAACTTCTTCTTCAGTATTTGAAATGCGTTCTCCTGCTCCGAGGTCCATTCATATTTCTTCCCTTTTTGCGTTAACGCTGTCAATGGCTTAGCTATTCGGGAAAAATCTTGAATAAACCTTCTATAATAACCGGCTAAACCCAAAAATTGGCGTATCTGTGTTGGTGTCTTAGGAGTCTCCCATTTTTCAATAGTTTCAGTTTTTGCTGGATCAACCTGAATTCCTTCGCTATTAACAACATGGCCAAGAAATTGCACTTCTTTCAACCAAAAAGCACACTTAGAAAATTTAGCATATAGCTGTTCTTTTCTTAACAACTCCAATATCAACCTTAAATGCTCTTCATGCTCTTGCTCACTCTTGGAATAGATAAGAATATCATCAATGAAAACGATAACAAACTTATCTAAATACGGACTACAAACTCGATTCATGAGGTCCATGAATACAGCTGGCGCATTCGTCAATCCAAACGGCATAACCAAAAATTCGTAATGACCATAACGTGTCCGAAAAGCAGTTTTCGGAATGTCCTCTTCTTTAACGCGTAGTTGATGATAGCCCGATCTTAGATCGATTTTCGAATAAATACATGATCCTTGCAGTTGATCAAATAAGTCATCAATTCTCGGTAGTGGATATCGATTCTTGATAGTTAACTTATTTAATTCACGATAGTCTATACACATCCTGAAAGATCCATCTTTCTTCTTAACAAACAAAATTGGAGCTCCCCACGGTGAAGTACTCGGTCGTATGAATCCACGGTCCAGTAATTCTTTTAACTGACTTTGAAGTTCTTTTAACTCGGACGGTGCAAGTCTATATGGAGCACGAGCCACTGGTGCAGCTCCTGGTACTAAATCTATTTGAAATTCTACCGATCTAAATGGAGGTAATCCCGGCAATTCTTCCGGAAAAACTTCAGGAAAATCTCTTGCCACAGGCACGTCGTTGATGCACTTTTCTTTCTTTTCGACTTTATTAACATGTGCTAAAATAGCGTAACATCCCTTTTCTAAACACTTCTTGGCTTTCAAACAGCTAATGAGTTTTAGCTTTGAATTACCCTTCTCTCCATAAATCATCACCGGTATTTTATCCTTACCAGGAATACGAATTGCCTTCTTGGCACAAACAACTTCCGCTCCTATTTTGGACATCCAGTCCATGCCGACTATTACATCAAAACCTCCTAATTCTACGGGTATTAAGTCGATTTTAAATGTTTCTCCGGCTAGATTTATTTCACAATCACGACAAATTTTATCGGCTTTAATTAGTTTACCATTAGCTAACTCAATCAAGTACTTAGCATCCAGAGGTAATGATGGACAATTCAATTTAGTGTAAAAATTTATACACACGTAACTTCTATCGGCGCCAGTATCAAATAAAATAGATGCTGATAAGTTATTAATGGTAAACGTACCCGTAACAAGCTCCGGGTCTTCTCGTGCCTCTCTAGCATTAATAACAAACGCTCTTCCACGTGCAGGTCCACCATTCTGATTCGGGCACTGGCTCTTATAGTGACCTTGTTTTCCACACCCAAAACAAGTAATGTTAGCCAAAGCAGTTCTATTTGCGTTGGTGGCAGGAGTCTTGTTACCATTTGCATTTGTAACGAGAGCCTTACAATCTTCAGCAAGATGTCCCTGTCGATTGCATTTGGTGCACAACACACTACAGTAACCAAAGTGATGTTTGTGACAACGGTTGCATAAAGGACTTTGTCCTTTGTAACCAAAGCCTGAACCGCTACCCGCACCTTTCGTGGTTTCTTGTTTCTTATAAGGTTGTTGTGGGTTACCTCGATCATAACCTCCATTCCACTTTTTCTTGTTCCCCAATACCTTCACCTCAGTATTGAATGCTTTCTTGTCCAAAATGACCTGATCCATTAGCTCGTTTGCCATGGTTATAGCTTCATGAATTGTCTTAGGTTTCGATGCTGTAACGTTTGCCTTGACCTTTTTGGGCAAACCACCTTTGTACATTTCAATCTTCCGTGCTTCGGTTGGAACCAATTCAGGACATAGTAAAACCAATTCCATGAATCGCTGATTGTAGTTGGTGATTTCAGTACCAACCACCTTCAAACTTCGTAACTCATCTTCTAACTTAATAACCTCATTCCTTGGACAATACTCGGTGATTATCATTGTTTTGAATTCTTCCCATGGAGTATCATAAGCTACATCTCCTCCTACCGCCTTCACATAATTCTTCCACCATGTGAGTGCACTATCTTGTAAAGTGCATGATGCATACTTGGTCATGTCCTTTTCAACACAACCACTGATTTTAAACACAGTCTCCATTTTTTCTATCCATCGGGTTAAACCGATCGGTCCTTCTGTTCCACTGAATGATGAGGGCTTGCAAGCTTGGAAAGTCTTGTAAGTACATCCTACACGAGGATTTGGATTAACTGCAGCAGCTCTTGCAGCTTCGACCCATAACATTCTATCGTTCACTCGTTGATTGATGAGTTCCTCGAGTTCTTGTTCCGTCATTCGATTCAATCGCGCCATTTCCTAATGAAAAAAAATAATTATTCACATGGATTATTATAGATGTAGTGTGTATTTATAGTACATTATAGCTTGTTAATAATATGAACCAGGTATTATTATAAAAGCCTTTTCTTCTTATTAGCGTTTTATAATTATATCTTGGGTAGTACCTACCCGTTAATGTTCATACTTAATAGCTTAGTACAGAACCAATTACTACAATCTAAATAATACTTAACCATGGAAAATTATTGCATTTCATACTTCGCTATTTTACATATGCTTATCTTACATCAAACTTTAAGCAAACCACACTAATAATATTATACAAAACATTATTTGATTCCATGGTTTAATACGGCAGTGCATCGTTCGGTCTATTTTCTAGGGCGTTTAGTTCCAATGAATGGCCTAACGCTTATCCTAGCTGTCTGCCTACGTTTTGGCTGAGGAGCCGAAGAACTAGACGCCGGGATAGCACTAATAGGAATAGCGGGAATAGGGGTGGTAGTGTTGAGTGGAATTGGTGCCACGTCATTCTCACTAAGTTCGGGATTTGAATTTTCTAATTCATTCGCTTTTCGTTTCTTTCCTTGATCGAATTTTTCTTTCGTAATTTCTAGTATTTCTTCCTCGGGTTCACTTTCTTCTTCGGGTTCACTTTCCTCTTCGGGTTCACTTTCCTCCTCGGGTTCACTTTCCGATATTTCAATAGTTGGTTCATCCGGAAATTGTGAGTCTTCCCCAAAAATACCACTTTCGTCATCGGATATGTTAATGACTGAAACACAATCTGAAGGTTCTGATTCGGAGTCGCTGAATGTGATAATAAGTTTCGAGCCCGACATCTATCACACAACAACTAACCCATTAGTACTTACATAATATTTACACATAAATTTTAACCAACAGTGATAAGCAATGGTTTTTTTTTTTTTTTTTTTAAAATCAGACCCGGTCAAAGTCCAGACTTTACTAATGTATCCTAACGACTTCTTGGTTAGACACACTAATGCAAACCTGGTTCGCTAAGACCAACGCTCTGATACCACATGTCATAACCCGTCCTTAACCATAAGAACGCGTTAGATAACGTATGATTTCATTGCGAGGTATTGACCTCTATATGAGACATTTTTGAAAGAAAACTGCATATATTATACATTACAAACCATAACCATTATTTTTGTTACAAGCTTAAGACAATAAAAAGAAGATTAACGTTTAGCGATAATCTTCGACTTACAAACTTTACAAATGATGACAACAACACGGTTTCTAGCATATTTTACAATACAACATCTCGGATATGCAGTTTTATTTTTGACACAAACATGCGTACGCAAGATCCTGGTTAGATCCAACATGATGCAACAGAAGCTTCTAATTATCACCTGAGAATAGACATGTTTAAAACGTCAACATAAAGTTGGTGAGATATAGGTTTAATGCCGGCAGCAATATATATATAGACCACAAGATTTCGTATATAAACAGTTTAATAAAAGTATTCTAAGTGGTTGAGCACTTGGTAACCATACTTAACATTTTCACGTCGCATATTCCCTTTAATATGAAATCTTACTACACCGTACCAAGTGTAGTCACAAAACGAAGTACTGTGCAACCGTTGAATACTGGTCGTCCAGTCCGGTTGGGGTTGTCAGGCCCGATAGATCTATCAACAGGATTCGCGTTTACGATACCGCTGTAAATATTAGTTACCAAGCTACAGGGAAGTATGCCAGTGGTACAACTCAACGTAGAACATATTTTTCAGTTACTTGTGTCCATATCGTAAAACATAAAATACATGTATTCTCATCCCGAAATATTTAGAGTTTAAAAGTGGGACTATATACTCACTCTTGTCTTGATGATATAAATAATTTGACTCGGTCTTCCGGTTGATATCACGAACCTATCCATATATAATATATCAATATGTTTTCATTTTTAAACAAACGTTATAAATATATACTTGTTATACTTTTAATACTTTGAATAATTCCTTAGTCCGTAGTTAGCAGTCCGATGTTAGTAATTCAATTTTAATGGTTCATTTTTAGATGTTTAATATACCCGCAATGAAATAAATAAAACCCCCAACGAAATCAATAAAACCCCATCGTATATGTGTTGGTCGAGATTAATCTTGACCCATGGTACCGGTGTTGTCAAATGACGTGTTGCGTACATAAAGTACCGGTGTTGTCAAATGACGTGTTGCGTACAATCATGGGATCTTATGATTAATCTTCTCGTGTTGTTTACGGGTGATCCTGAACCATATAAAATTGAATTATAAGTACATATATATAAAATATCATGTTATCTTAGAAATATGTGATTTATATCATTTTTTTCCAATTGATCCCGTAGTTGAAATGATCTAGGATAACCAATTTTGTTTCGGTCATAGTTTCTTCGTTACAAATCCGTTTTCGTTGATTCAAATTGCCATCTTCTTGGATCGAGTTCTTCTTTAAGACTATGAACTGTAAATACCTTGGTTTGTATTCAAAATCATACGGCATAAGTGAAACATTAGTGAAACATATGAAGTTAAACATTTTTGTTACAACAAAATCATTTAATGACCATTTTTCTAAAAATACTTATACTTTGAAAAACCAAGTTTTACCTTGTTAAATTAGCATATACATAAGTTATATTACAGGTCTTGAAGTATTTTAAAAGTTAAGTTAGAAGGATCTATTTAGTTTGCAAACAAGTTTGAAAACATTCAAACTATGTTCTTGTTGTTAAACTTGTATACCACAAAATATGATAGCTATATATATATGAATCGAATAAGGTTATGAACATAAATTCTACCTCAAGTTCCTTGGATAAGATTGCTGTAAAAGAGGAGTAAGAAGCTAGAATCAAAAGGGTGATAGAAGTGGATGAAAGATTGGAAGTAAGTTGGTGTTCTTGGAAGGTTTTCTTGAAGTGTTTTTGTATGGTTTTCTTATGGTGTTTTAGTATGGTTTTTGAAGCTAGATCTTCTTGGAAACTTTGCTGAATTGATTAAGGGTTTTAAGGCTATGGAAGAGTGTGTGTTTTGCTAGAAAAATGAGAGTAATACTTGAATCAAAATGAGGATCCCATGACCTCCTTAAAAACGTGATTATGAGGGGGACATGGACAAATTTTCAAGTTGTAATCTTGTGTAATTAGTCAATAAGCTTCCAAATTCAATTACCTTATACCAAGGGCAGTATAAAGGGCTGGTTAGGTGGTGATTTGACATGTATATACCAATAGTAAATACGTATAGAAGCTAGGTATGATACGAGTACAAATACTCTAGGTATACGTATAGAAATTTTGTGAAAAATGGAAAGAGGATTCAAATATAGCTATCTTTTGTGAATACACTTACATGGTTTTATGTATTTAAGTCTTTAAAAGTGATTAAATACATTACTTATACAATATATGTATAACATTATAAGTCTTAAGTATTTATGTCAAATAACGTTACGTATAGTTATCGTTTTGAAAACTTAAGTTAGTAGTTTCAAAATATACTTGTAACTTATTGTTATTAATACAAAATGAGATATTAAAACATTCTTTAATCATGTTAAATATGTATATATACATATATATACACAAACGTATAATTATCATATATTGTATAGTTCGTGATATCATCGGTCAAACTAGACGGTCAAACGTTGTGTAAAACTCTTTTCGGAAACATAAGTCTCAACAATTTGGATTGCTTATCAAGTTGGCAAGGTTTAATTTATGTAAATATTAATCTTATAAGTATAGAATGATCGAAAAAGTGCGGGTCGTTACAACTACAACATATACTGCAGATCAGGAAATCACTCAAACATTCATGCTACTCAATTTGCTCTCTTGTGGTGCTTGGAAAATGGAATCAAAGTAAATATTGCCTATCTGATGGCAACCAGAATGAGTGGAATCATCACCGAAATAACTCGAGGATTGCCTTATGGAATGCATCTAAACAAACTGTTTAGGCACCTCAACATCACAAGTGATGACTCTCTTCCACTCACTCATCAACCGATTCTTCCACCAAAAACAACAGGAGGATCAACCTCCAAGGTGAGAAGAACTACCAATGAGGAGGGAACGAGCAGATGATCTATTGAGATATCAGACAGTGAAAATGAAGAAGGGAATGAACATGTGAGAGATCTTGGGGTTAATGCCAAAATGGATAAGACCTATCAAACTCAAACCAAAAGTCTGAAGAAGGAATCAAAGGTGAAGAAATTACTAAAAGGAGTAATCAGAAGCTTGGCTTGTAGGTCAGGAAATGAGGAAGATGATGATTCGAGTGAAGAATTCTAACTTGTTCTCATGAATGTGTTCTACTGTTTAATGGTTGAGTGTTTAAGACAATAATGTTTGAAAAACTTTGGTATGTGTGTTTAATTAGTATTCGTGTCTGCTTACTAAATGTATTTAATTAAAAGTCCAAGCATGTCATATTTACCATGGCTGCACTCACGGTCGACCGTGATTCAACCGCAGGACGAGTCATACATAAACTGACGAACCATTCTGTCTTGTTATGCCCAATAACTTTTCTCAAGTGAGAATTGACCGGTCAATCGAAAGACTTTACTCATTTGACCTACCCCTCTTTTGAAAAAGTAAAGTGATACCTAATCAACCTTTATAAAAACTAGTTCATTCAACTAAACTCATACCCACCATCACAATCCCTAAAAACCCACAATCAAATGATGAGACGAATTGCAGAAGGAAGAGAAGTGTTAACACATCAACTCTCAACTTATTCGCTGGCCCACTTCTCTAGTGTGAATTGGAATGTCTTTATCAATCTTCGAGGACCTCTATATCCTCTTCATGTAAATGAATTCTGTGCAAATTTCCATTTCCATGATGATATGAAGATATCATTTACTCTCGATGGCAAAAGCTATTCCTTAACACTTGAAGATTTTGGAAGCATCGTGGATGTTCCAAGTAACGGAATCAAATTCTTTCTTAACCCAAACTCATTTGATGAGTTTCTGGAATGGTTAGAAAAAGAATGTGTTCTTGAAACACTGAGTGAAGGACCACTCAAATTTAAGTCCGTCAACAAAGAGGGTTTCTTAGTGCATCACCTTGCTTCAACATATGATCTATGGCAACAGATCATCTCCATAAACGTATATGGAAAGGGTGAAATACTTTGGAGAATGAATGCAAATGAGGTTACTCTTTTGTGGTGTCTCATACACTCACTTAAGGTAAACATTGCATTTCTGATGGCATCCATAATGCAACAGGAAGCTCAAGAACCCTACTTAAAACTACCTTATGGCCTTCACTTAACTAAACTCTTTGCTCATCTCAAATTAATGACTTCTTATAACTACGTTGCTCAAGTTTCATCATACCCGATATGCAGAGCTTCAACTAGACCATTTGTTGAACCTTCTCTTGATAACCCTCCAAACTTTAACCTCCTTTCAACCATGGGACAAAGCAGTGTCATTCATGAGAATGTTCTAAAAATCGGACGACATCTGAACAAACTAAAAGGAATTATAAGAGACACTCATCACTACATTCACCTCAAGAAATAGGCCAATGCAATTTGAAGAATGCCTACCTATACATCTAATTTATGTGATTTTTGTGTATCTTCCATGCATATATTCATATATGCATGCTTCTTATGTGATCTGAATAAACTGTGTGCTTGTTATGTTTTAATATATATTTTCCAACGTTCACAATTTAAGGGGGAGTTTTGCTCTAAGGGCGAACTTAGTTCTAGGGAAAGTTAACCTTTTTGCTTCGACAAAAGAGGGAGAAAGATGGATACAAGTGATTGTTAACACTTGCATATTTATAGCAAAATGTCCCTCATAACTTGCATGTTTGTCATCATCAAAAGGGGGAGAATGTTGGTTGAATGTTGGTTAATGAACTAAACAAAAAACATAAGTATGATTAATCAAAGAATATGTTTTGATGATGACACATACATATACATAAGTAATGACTGACATCTTAACATAAAACACGCAAGGTCACTAATCCATACTTTATCTTGCAAACGACCAAGTCAAACATAGGTTAAAGAATGAAATTAAAAGTTCAGCTAAACACACGGTCGAGGTATGGTTGACCGCACAGCTAGCGGCATAACCCCAAACTGAATTGCAATGCAGTTTTATGAAAACAAGTTGTACGGTCGTCACCACGGTCAACCGCAGTTCAACCGCAATTTTCTCTGTTAACAATTTTAACTAAATAAAGTTTGACTAGTTCCCGACATCTTTAATTCATGAAACCTTTCTCATCATGCTTAGAATAGATGCCTTCTTCATATTCAATTGAGTTTTGGTCATAAAAATACTAATTGTGGTTAATTAAGCCTAATGACATCTTAATGATAAATTAACCAAGATTAGGCATAACACATAAGTGTTAATCCACAACTTGTGATCTTAATTCTTATCTAGATATCCTTAGTATGATCATCAAGTACCAACACACTTAAGCCAATGTCACTAGAACAATAATTACTATTAGAAACGACTTAGTGATTAATTAAGGCTAAATGAGGAACAATGCTCTCAAGGTTAACTAGTAATGACTTGTAATCCTAAAACACACTTAGATACATTTAGGATGGTCACCAAGTCCCAAATAGAGATTGCTCTTCCCTTGTGCATGTGTTGGACATTAATGTGTGCTTACACATTAATCAATCAATATGTTATTGTACAATATGTGAGTATTACTTGCTACTTGCCAATATGCTTAATACTCATAAACTTGTCAACTTGATTAATATGTTTGCTATGTGCTCACTAGTTAGAATTCAAGTAACTAACCCACTCCAATAGATTAACTGCAAAATGGTTCACAATGAAATTATATTGAATTGTCTATTTGGTCTAGTCTAAGTAACTAAGTGTGATTGCTTATTCAAGAATGACTTAACTTTAATGTCTCTACATACTTCATGATTATCTTATAAAGACATTATTCAATTAATCTCTATATAAACTTAAGTGGAACATAACTTGTGATTAATTGAAACTAGGAAGTTAATGACATGGTGACTAGTCTTTAGAATTGAACCAAAGGCATTAATGTGACTAACCAAGTCTTGACTAAACTGAGATTTCCCTAAATATCAATCAAGACACTTCTCCAAGAATGTTGGGTTTGCCACTTTTGGAATGTTAGGTCACTTTCATGCAATGAGACCAAATATCACACACTTAATGCATATAGTACTTGTATAGGATGTTTGAGTTCTTTTGCAGGTGCTAGAAGGAGTAAAGGTACCAAAATGTGGTGTTTAAATTTGAGTCAAACGGCTATACAACGGATACTAAATTTGGACTGGAGTACGCACGGTCGAACCACGATCGACCGTGATGGCAACCGTGTGTCAACGGCTACTTTTTGAATCCCACTATAAAAGGCAAACTTTAATGAGCATTTGAAGCTGACCCCCTTGCATATTTCAAAGGCTTATTTCCAGTGATCACAAGTGCATCAATTACTACTCAAATGTGATCAAGCAAGATAAGATTCTATGATCTCATAGATATAGAATTGGGTTGTTGTAAACTTACTAATCAAAATCATTTATCTTGTGAGTTTACTTAATGTAATGTATGTCCTAGTATTGTCTTAGGATCATCATTACAAAGTGTATAAGTCTTATAACTTCAATTAGTAGAAGCATAGGCTAGCTTAGTGATCTACTTCCTTAAAGGGACTTAGGAAGTTGATTAATCTTATTTGGACATTAATACTTGTCCAAGGTGAAGACAAGTTGATCTAGGTTGGAGTTGATCTTTCAAAGGGATAGAGAGATTAGGTTTGTTATCTGCCAAAGAAGTTGAAGACTTGTAAATCGGATCTCCACCGGGTTTGGAGAAAAGTGCTTATTGAAGCAACAAATCCCGATTAGTGTAATCGGGGAGTGGATTAAGGTGGATTAGTTAACATCCACCCGAACCACTATAAATCCTTGTGTCTATGTTCTTTACATTACTTCATTTATCATTTTGATCAAAGTTAATCGAATTTGGTGATCAATCGAAAAAGTGTTAAAAACGTATTAAGTAACTATTCACCCCCCTGTAGTTACTTACATATTCATATTCACATCTTATGTCGCCAAAATGCCATAATTGTTCACACAAAGCATCATTTATCACATTTATAGTAAAAGATATGCTAAGTTCCTTCTTATTCAAATCGATTTAGGAGTTTCAATAACCCGAATAATATAAATATATTTTGAAACCAACAAATAAAAAATCAGATATGGTGGTTACAATTACCATTGATAATGTTGTGAAATCAAGATCGAGTAGTTGCATTATTCATTTATCTGTAGGTTGTGACCGGAGCCGCTAATGGTCGAAGATGATACTAGAGGTTTGAAATGGCCCGTTCATATCAATTATAAATGTTACATAATAGTTGATTTCATTGCGAGGTATTTGACATCTATATGATACATTTTACAAATATTGCATTCGTTTTTAAAAGATAAACTTTCATTTCATCGAAAGTTGACAGACATGCATCCCATTTCATAATATATCCAAACTATAATGACTTATAATAATCTTGTTGAACTGAACGACTCGAATGCAACGTCTTTTGAAATATGCCATGAATGACTCCAAGTAATATCTCTAAAATGAGCAAATGCATAGCGGAAGATGTCTTTCATACCTGAGAATAAACATGCTTAAAAGTGTCAACCTAAAAGTGGTGAGTTCATTAGTTTATCATAAATATTCGTTTACATCTTTTTAATAGACTACAAGATTTCAAATATTTAATCGTACACATAACCCGAGTACAAACTAATACACATAACCTGTGTATAAAAGTCCTTCAGCCGATGAATTCTTGGTAACCGACATTAACAAAATGCATATAGAATATCCCCCAGCATTCCGACACGGTCGTTATGCTCACAGCATACAAACAGGCCATCCCTTTTAAAAATGACGGTTGTATACACCTTACAAACAGGCCATTCCTTTTAAAGATGGCGGTTGTACACTAAATGTCGAAGTACTAAAGCAGTTCAAATTCTCTGACTGGGGCTTGTCAAGGCCCGTAGATCTATCTTTAGGATTCGCGTCAATTGGTGGCAATTATAATAAACACCAATTCTTAGGCTACCAATCAAAAAAAGGTTATATTCGGTGTATTCATAAATTCAATCGTAGAATTTTTTTTAGTACTTGTGTCTATTTCGTCAAACATTTATAAAAGCGCCGCATGTATTCTCAGTCCCAAAAACAAATATATTGCAAAAGCATTTAAAATGGAGCAAATGAAACTCACGAAACGATATTTTGTAGTAAAAATATGCATACGACGAAACTGAACAATGCAGGGTTGACCTCGGATTCACGAACCTATATCAAGTATATATATATTAACGCATCATATTTAATCAACTAAATTTATTTATATTTTATAATGTATTAAGATTAATATCGTTATATATATTTAATTACTTTATTACTTATAATTTGTCATACTATATATATATATATATATATATATATATATATATATATAATTTAATTAATGTTATAGCAATATAGATACTAATATATTAGTTAGCATATTAAAAACATATTAGTATGTATTATTAGTTTACTTGTAATATATTTTTATATAGATATCATTCGTTTGGTAAAATAATATTTGAAATAATACTAAAATAATAATAGTAATAATAAAAATAATAATAATAATGATAAAAATAATAAAAATGATAATAATAATAATAGTAAGTTTAATAAAAAGAATGATATATTTTTTTTAATAATAATGATAATCTATTTAATCATGACTTACTTAGAATTATATTCATAACCGTATCTTTATATTATCTTAATCATAATTATCTCATAATCCTATTAAATACTTGAATCATAATCTTTATATCATTATAATTATAGTTATATCCTTAATTATTTTTATCATGCTTTTAATATTAATAATAATAATAATAATAATAATAATAATAATAATAATAATAATAATAATAATCATAATCATAATCATAATAATGATAATAATACTAAAATGATAAAAAATAATAATAATATTATTAATAATACTTATAATAATAATGATAATAATGATTATAATACTTATAGATATGATAATAATAATAATAATACTAAAAATGAAGCACAACCTTTGAAGAACAAAGCTTTAAAAATTTTTGCAAACGCCCAGCCTCGAACCCGAGACCTCTCGCTCCCCCGCTAACACCCTTAACCATCAGTCAAAGACTATTTTTCGGGATTAAATTGTAACTCATTTAAATATAACCCGTTTTCTTTGTGTTTCCCTTTTTCTTCTTCAACTTCATAAAACCCATTTAACTAGTCCAATAGTTTACGGCCTAAGAGACATTCATTTGGCCCAACGAGAAGAGCTAGTCTCGGCCCAAGACAAGGAGAAAAATCACGGCCCAATACACAAGTAATTCTCGGCCCAATTAGATTATCTGTTTAATCTTTGCAAAACTAATAGGTCGACGGGAGAAAAAAAACGAGATAGGAAACACAAGTGGAACAAGTGGGAGAGGTAGGGTTAGAAGATGTCGGCCAAAAAGAGAAATTAAAGAAATCGTGCAATTATCATCATATTTTATAAATTCGTTATCAATTTAATTAATCATTGTCATCCCCATATGTTATCTCTGTAACAGTAAACAATTACAGGAAAATGACGTATCTGCAGTAGGGTTTTTGATGGTGGTGATGTTCGAAGTAAACAGGAACAGTAACGCAGAAAGATTTAGTTTCGATGTGATTACAAGGATGGTGTTCATGGAAGGTTCTTGCTCGATAGAAACATAGAGATTAAAGGTGGGTTGAGGGTGATAATGATGGTGATTTAAAGTGGTGAAATGGTGGCGTGGGTTGATCATAACGGTATCATAATGGGTTTGGGTCTGTTTATTTATAATACAGTCAACAGTAGCAATTGGCATCAATGGTGAGTGTCTTGGTGGTGTAGCTCGTTAACGGAAAGAAAAAAAAATCATGCAAGGGTTTACAAGGAGATGGTGGTAGCTAGTGATAAGTGTGGTGGTGTTTATTCGGCCACAACAACAGTGAAAGAAAAGAAAAAAAATGATGGGGTGACGGGTTGATTATAATCGAGCAGGAAAACATAAAACAACGATGGTAATGGTTGAATGGTGTTCGGTGTAAAAAAAATAGTTAAGACATAAACAGTGACGGGTTTAAATGGTGGTGTTTGGTTGGTGGTTCTTGGCCAAAACAGAACGAGTAGCAGGTGGTGGCATCGTTATTTCCTGGTGGTCTGAGGTGGTGTCTTTTGGGTGTTTGAGGTTGCCGAAACAAGAGAAGAGAAGGAGTAGGACAAGGTGGTAGGTTTGGTTGTCGAGTATTCAACGAGGAAGAAGGTGGAAGTAATCGGTTGTTTCCATGAAAGTGTGTGAAGAGTAACACCTTATACGGAGTATGTAATATCAGGGAAAAAAAAATACGCTAGCTTTGTTCTTGAGCAAAAGTGGTGAAAGCCAAAGTGATGAAGGGTGTTGGTTATGGTGGTGACTGTCCATGGTTTCACTCGAACTGAAGTAAAAAAGAAAAGATGCAGAAGTGGCGATTGAATGGTGGTTTTTTTTTTTTTTTGGTTGATCAACTATCTGGGTCTCATACATCTATACATATATGTATTATATGATAAGAATAAATTAAATATTATAATAATAATTATTATTAATCAAAAGAGAGAAAGAACGTGCAGAAGCAATAATTCATAAATTAATACATTAGCAGCCACCATTTTATCTATTCTACCGACAGTTTTCGCGGACTGCATTATCGTACTCTGTTGATAAATCAGTAGCGGATAAAAAGTACCCAGATAAATTTCAAATTTTTATGATAGTTATAATTATTTATTTCAGTCATTATGTGTAACACCCATGTTACATCCGTCCCACATCGGTTGGAGAGGGGAACGAAGCATGCCTTCTAAGGGTGTGGAGACCTTTCCTAGCATGACGCGTTTTGGGACCACAATCGCAGCAGATCCCATGAGAACTCTGCAATTAAGCGTGCTCAGACGAGAGCACTACCAGGATGGGTGACCTCCTGGGAAAGTGCTCGTCGTGTTTGGTCGCCAAGAAAAATTCGTGCGCCTACGGGCAAAGCGAACAATATCATGCTACGGGGAACGTGTTACCTGGGATGTTACAGATGGTATCAGAGCCAGGCCCTGGACCAAATGTGCACAGCGAGGACGCTGTGTCCCATTAGGGGGAAGGATTGTAACACCCTTGTTACATCCATCCCACATCGGTTGGAGAGGGGAACGAAGCATGCCTTATAAGGGTGTGGAGACCTTTCCTAGCATGACGCGTTTTGGGACCACAATCGCAGCAGATCCCATGAGAACTCTGCAGTTAAGTGTGCTCAGGCGAGAGCACTACTAGGATGGGTGACCTCCTGGGAAAGTGCTCGTCGTGTTTGGTCTCCAAGAAAAATTCGTACGCCTACGGGCAAAGCGGACAATATCATGCTACGAGGAACGTGTTACATGGGATGTTACATTATGGTATAAAATTCGATCATTAACTATTAAATAAAAATTAACTCACTGTTCACGCTCGATCTTAGGTAAAATATAAAAAGTGTTAAAATTTATTAATTAGCTTCTAAATATATTTTTAATGAGCCTAAAATTATATAACTCATTTTCGGATCACCGTTTATTTTAAAATCACATAAGTTCGTTTTTAACTTGATTAATAACTATCAAGATGACAAAAGAGTGCTACGAGCGTTTATTAAATAAATTCTAAATCATATATATATATATATATATATATATATATATATATATATATATATATATATATATATATATATATATATATATATATATATCTTCAATATACTTTTCATATATATATAGATTTATAGTAATATCATATATTATTTTATTTACACAACTGAATTAAATCATATAAGTTTCTATTTCAATTTAATATATATATATATATATATATATATATATATATATATATTTATTTATTTATTTATTTATTTACAGATAGTGGTTCGTGAATCGTCGAGAATAGTCGAAGGTCAAATGAATATATGAAACAGTTCAAAATTTTTGAGAATCAACCTAACAGACTTTTCTTATCGTGTCAAAAATATTAAATCGTATCGAGAGTTTGGTTTAAAATTAGTCTAAATTTTCCTGGTCGTTACAGTACCTACCCGTTAAAGAAATTTCGTCCCGAAATTTGATCAAGGTCGTCATGGCTAACAATAAAAAATGTTTTCATGACGATTACGAGTTGTTAAATAGAGTTTTATCAACATTGAGTAATATTGATAAAATAATTCGATTACTCGAAGCGTATGAGTGAAGCTATCACAAAAGATTGAAATAGAGATTTAACTTTTGACGTAGTCACGGTGGATTTTCGGAATTCAAGAAATTTAGAGATAATCTTCGAAATCTATATAAGATTTGATTCTTCGGTAATTAAGGAAATTTAGGATCCACTTTAATTAAATGCGGTAATCAGCCTCGATTACTACGTCTGATATTTCGCTATAAATTAATCTCTTCCATCCCATTATTTTTACCACTTACATACTTTCTTCCTCACTTCATACTTCCAAAATATTGTGAGAATGCTTAATCCAGTTCTGATCATTGACATTTTCCTGACTATCGTAACCATCATCCTCCTCTTTCAACTTCCACAGGAGGAATCTGTTTACTTCTATTTCGCTCTTGGGGTGGTGATTTTTATAATCCTTCTTTGCATCTGTCTTCCCATAATTATCGACATCCATGGTTAATGATCTCTCTTATTTGCTGTGATTTATACTCCTATCTCTATTTCAAAGCTTCATGCTTTTGTTTTCTCTTCTCGACTTTAAGTACAGCAAGTAATGGTCTAGAATTCGTAGGTATGAAATTTGAAATGAACATATCTAATGTTCTGAGAGATAAATTGTAATAGCACAATCTTGATTTGTTAAATTACCAGAAGTTACGGGAAAAGATAGAACTATCAAGAAATTATATTCTTGATATGTTTGGAGATTAAGTAGAATGTAAGAATCGTGTAACATGGCACATGATGACGTTATGGTCTGTGAATCATCACGTTCCATTAGAAACTCAACATGACTTACTGTAATATAATCACGTTGATCAAGTGTCATTATATTATACTAACTCATGCTTCAATTCCCAACACTACTTCAAAAACATTCATAATTTAAACTCGAACGTTTAGAGAATATAGAAACTAAACAGTTTCCTTTATGATGTAATACAGATAGCGCGAAGATATAGACAATTTCGGATAAAGATATCTATGAAGGTATCTTCTGAAATATCGAAGATATCTATAACGAAAGATACGATGATATTTTTAGAGTTTCTAAGCTTGAAAGACGCTGAAGAAATTTTTTTTGGCAAGAATTTAGAATAAGTAGGAGTAAGATATTCGCTAAAGATTTCAGCAGATACTGAATCATCTGGATTCAGTAAGTTCAGGTTTAGTCCTGGTGATTTGTCCACAGTCTCCTTCCTGATTTGCTCAATCCATTTTCCAGTACCAATTTTCTATTGAGTGTTTCCAACACTCCATTCTTTATCATCAAACATTTGGCCATTAAGACCATATACAGTTTTACTGCTTCATCAGGATTCAAAGTTATCATATCTGAATCAGTGGTTATCAATCCGAGGTGTTTCAAGAATTTCAAAGGATTTGAACGCAGAATGTAATCATCAAGATACATAGAATGTTTAGGATGAAATCAAGTGGAAAACTTGAGGAATTATTTAACTGTAGTAGGTGTAACTTATTAACGATATTTTAAGTCAATATGTTGTAATTAATATTTCCTACTCTTTTAATACGTTTTAATTATCCAAGGTTAGTAGTCCAATGTTAGTAGTCCAATAGTCCAATAGTTCAATATATAATATAGTTAATTAATACGTATCGTGACCCATTGTACCGCTATTGTCTTTGAAGTAATCTCGACGTATTGTGTACATGTGTCCCAATTTATCTGACAATATTTAAAGTACGTAAAATAAATAACATTAATTAAATGACGATAAATAAAATGCGTAAAATAAATAACGGTATTTAAATGACGATAAATAAAATTGCGATAAATAAATTGCGATAATTAAAATTGCGATAAATAAATTGCGATAATTACGATAAATAAATTGCGATAATTAAAATGACAATAAATAAAATGTAATAAGGAAATAATCATAACGGGTATAGGAACAGTTAGCTAGGATTTGGTTAGTATAGATCTAAAGTTTTACGTAGTTAATTAATTGGTTACTAATCAATTTAATTTTTTCCATTATTTTCTTCATTATGCCACTTGTCAAATCTTGACTTGGATTTTGAACGGTCAAAATCCGAATATGAAATTGAATTTGAATGAAAATAGTTGTTCTTTGGTGAACGGATACGTATATATGCGGATTTGAGCAGTATTGTTAATGACTGCTGAATCAGAACTGAAGAGTGTACAGTGTAACTTATTAATGTGAAATCTAAATATTTCTCGGGTATTACCTACCCGTTAAAATATTTTCACGATTAACAGTTTGTACAAAAGAATTTTTAATTACAAACTTTATGAAAATATACTTACATATATATTTTCTTCAGATGTAATCATGGATTTAATGAGTTAATATGCTATTAAACTCATCTGATTTACGGTTAGAACTAGAGTACATGATCTCTAAAACATTAGAGATTACATAATCGCCATGTCGAACGAAGATAAATGAGGTAGAACGATATGTAGAACGAAGATAATCGATGTAGAACGATATGTAGAACGAAGATCATACTCGAAGTACAGATGGTGATATTGAGGCGTGTGATGTTGAGGCTTGTGTTATTGGTGGTACTGGTGGTACTGGTGCCGATGCTGGTGGTACTGTTGGTGCCGGTGATGCTGCTTGTGCTTGTAAGTTTTGCACCATATTCTCCAAAGCCACTACTCAAACGCGAAGCTCGTTGACTTCTTCTATTACTCCGGGATGATTGGCAGTTAGAACGAGGAGATGAATAAGATTTAGAATTCGAGATATTATATAATCATTGCGAGATATTCTGGAAATGAGAGTGAAAATAGTGTTTCAGACTGGTTCGTCGGTAAGTGCTTCAGGTTCATCGCCAAGAGGGCAATTTAGTTCATGGAAAGGATCACCTTCTTTTTGTCTCCATTGATTAAGTCGACTACGAACCCATCTCCAATTCATCCAGAATTGATGATGGCAGATTGGTTGTTCCATTCCAGTTATACTACTTTCGGAGCTCAAGTGAAAATCCATATCGGAATAGCTGTCGGAATCCGAGGGACTCGAACTTGTTGTTGGATCCATCTTGTACAACCAGAGAAATGATTTTTGATATGTAATGATTTTTGAATATCAGATGATATTCTAATTAAATAGAATACCTAATACCTATATATAATACAGAAGATCCCGTAGATTACGGAGGGAATTAAGGAAATGTGTCAGACAAGGTCTAATGTGATGGGATATGAATTTGTCTGTACACCATCTATGCATTAATTGCAATAAGACGTGTCGAGACTGAAAATGATAAGTATATATTTTTCGACAACGAATGATATGCAAAACTTTTGATATGCAGACAAGGTCCAAGTCTAGACTCATTAATGTATCCTAATAACTACTAGGTCGAAGTCCAGACTCACTAATGCATCATAATAACTATCAGTTAGACACACTAATGCAAGACCTGGTTCGCTAAGACCACCGCTCTAATACCAACTGAAATGCCCCGTTCATATCGATTATAAACGTTACATAATAGTTCGAGGTATTTGACCTCTATATGATACATTTTACAAACATTGCATTCGTTTTTAAAAGACAAACTTTCATTCATTGAAAGTTGACAGACATGCATCCTATTTCATAATATATCCAAACTATAATGACTTAATAATAATCTTGTTGAACTGAACGACTCGAATGCAACATCTTTTGAAATATGCCATGAATGACTCCAAGTAATATCTCTAAAATGAGCAAATGCACTGCGGAAGATTTCTTTCATACCTGAGAATAAACATGCTTAAAAGTATCAACCTAAATGTTGGTGAGTTCATTGTTTGTTCATAATACAGTCAACAGTAGCAATTGGCATCAATGGTGAGTGTCTTGGTGGTGTAGCTCGTTAACAGAAATAAAAAAAATATCACGCAAGGGTTTACAAGGTGATGGTGGTAGCTAGTGATGAGTGTGATGGTGTTTATTCGGCCACAACAACGGTGAAAGAAAAGAAAAAAATGATGGGGTGACGGGTTGATTATATTTGAGCAGGAAAACATAAAACAACGATGGTAATGGTTGAATGGTGTTCGGTGTAAAAAAAAATAGTTAAGACATAAACGGTGACGGGTTTAAATGGTGGTGTTTGCTTGGTGGTTCTTGGCCAAAACAGAACGAGTAGCAGGTTGTGGCATCGTGATTTCCTGGTGATCCGAGGTGGTGTCTTTTGGGTGTGTGAGGTTGCCGAAACAAGAGAAGAGAAGGAGTAGGACAAGGTGGTAGGTTTGGTTGTCGAGTATTCAATGAGGAAGAAGGTGGAAGTGATCGGTTGTTTCCATGAAAGTGTGTGAAGAGTAACACCTTATACGGAGTATGTAATATCAGGAAAAAAAATACGCTAGCTTTGTTCTTGAGCAAAAGTGGTGAAAGCCAAAGTGATGAAGGGTGTTGGTTATGGTGGTGATTGTCCATGGTTTCACTCGAACGGAAGTAGAAAAGAAAAGATGCAGAAGTGGCGATTGAATGGTGGGTTTTTTTTTTTGGTTGATCAACTATCTGGGTCTCATACATCTATACATATATGTATTATATGATAAGAATAATTAAATATTATAATAATAATTATTATTAATCAAAAGAGAGAAAGAACGTGCAGAAGCAATAATTCATAAATTAATACATTAGCAGCCACCATTTTGTCTATTCTACCGACAGTTTTCGCGAACTGCATTATCGTACTCCGTTGATAAATTAGTGGCGGATAAAAAGTACTCAGATAAATTCCAAATTTATATGATAATTAAAATTATTTATTTCAGTCATTATGGTATAAAATTCGATCATTAACTATTAAATAAAAATTAACTCACTCTCCATGCTCGATCTCAGGTAAAATATAAAAAGTGTTGAAATTTATTAATTAGCTTCTAAATATATTTTTAATAAGCCTAAAATTTATATAACTCATTTTCGGATCACCGTTTATTTTAAAATCACATAAGCTCATTTTTAACTTGATTAATAACTATCAAGATGACAAACGAGTGCTACGAGCGTTTATTAAATAAATTCTAAATCATATATATATATATATATATATATATATATATATATATATATATATATATATATATATATATATATATATATATATATATATATATAGATTTATAGTAATATCATATATTATTTTATTTACACAACTGAATTAAATCATATAAGCTTCTATTTCAATTTAATATATATATATATATATATATATATATATATATATATATATATATATATATATATATATATATATATATATATATATTTACAGATAGTGGTTCGTGAATCGTCGGGAATAGTCGAAGGTCAAATGAATATATGAAACAGTTCAAAATTTTTGAGACTCAACCTAACAGACTTTTCTTATCGTGTCAAAAATATTAAATCGTATCGAGAGTTTGGTTTAAAATTAGTCGAAATATTCCGGGTCGTCAAAAGGTTAGGGCAATTAATAGAAGATGAGAGTCTAAAAAAGATTATTTACACAGAAGCAATGTGGAATTATGTAGAAAACTTATTGGGATTCACAATCTCAAGCCCAATTATTAAATATTATTCAGACCCAACTGCATGTCCAACAGCAAACCCAACAACAGGTTCAACAGCAGGCCCAACAGCAAGCTCAATGCTTTTACACAACCCAGCCCGCTTCTTTTACTCAGGAGACTATTCCTCCTAGTGCATACAATACAGATTATAGTGCTTTCGGGTGGCACATGGACACGGGTGCATCTTCACATCTTACTTCATGTATTAATAATCTTATTACTGTTTTTAATAATTGCAAATATCCATCAGCAGCCGTTGGTACCATTCCCGTCACTAACACCGGCCATAGCTTGTTACCCAATGTCCACAAACTATTACATCTACATAATGTACTTGTAACCCCCAACATCGTTAAAAACCTCATATCCGTTCGTCAATTTACCCGTGATAATCTAGTTTTCGTTGAATTTGATCTTTTTGGTTTTTCTGTAAAAGATTATCTTACGCATCATCTGCTTCTCTGATGTGATAACACCGGGGATCTATACCCTCTTACATCACCCACCTCTCACTCTTCTTAGGAGGCTCTTCTCACCAGTCCGGTTATATGGCATCAGCGTCTCGAACATCCCGGACATGATACTTTTCGAAAACTCCTTTCTAATAAATATATTATTTGTAATAAATCATCGTCGCCCGTTCTTTGCCATGCCTGTCAGCTTGGCAAATATGTGCGACTCCCTTTTTCCGTTTCTAGTTCTCAAGTTAATGCTACTTTTGATATTATCCATTCGGATTTATGGACATCTCCCGTTTCTAGTCTTAGTGGTTTAAAATATTATATTATATTTCTTGATCATTTTTTAGATTACGTTTGGGTTTTTCCGTTACGCAATAAATCTGACGCACTTACCACATTCATACAATTTCGTACATTTGTTCGCACTCAATTTAACAAAGAAGTCAAAGCTTTTCAATGTGATAATGGGGGTGAATACGATAACACTGCTTTCCATCAACTTCTTCAAACTAACGGTATACAATTTCGATTCTCCTGCCCTCACACCTCTCAGCAAAACGGAAAGTCCGAAAGGATGCTCCGCACCATTAACAATGTAATTCGCACCCTAGTCTTTCAAGCTCATCTCCCACCCACTTACTGGGTGGAAGCCCTTCACATGGCAGCTTACTTATTTAACATTCTTCCATCTTCTGCTATCAATCATGACATCCCGCACTTCCGCCTCTACAATCAAAAACCTAACTATGCCACTCTCCGAGTCTTCGGTTTCCTCTGCTACCATCACCTCGCCACTCCTCACAAACTTGCTCCACGTTCTACTCCCTGCATCTTCCTTGGGTACCCCTCCAACCATCGGGGTTACCGATGTCTTGACCTCACCACTAACAGAATCATCATATCCTGGCACGTCACTTTTGATGAGTCTTCTTTTCCATTTGGATCCATGACACCCACTCAACCACCATCCTATGACTTTCTGGATCCTTCACCAAATTTGTTTTCCCGATCATTACACCTCTCCTCCACTCTCTCTAATCCATCTTCGGAGACACAGCCTCCTCCTACTGAGGCTACCGTCAGTGCACCTACGCCAACCTCAGAGACACAGCCTCCTCCTGTTGAGGCTACCGTACCTCCTAAAAATTCTACCCCGGAGACACAGCCTCCTCCTATTGAGGTTACATCCACCTCCACTCACCCCATGATCACTTATACTCGCCTTGGAACCACCAAACATGTGTAACTTCTCAACCTTCACACCACTGTCATTTCTCCTGTTCCCCGTACTTATCCTGAGGCCCTTCATGACCCTAATTGGAAACAAGCTATGACTGATGAATATAATGCTTTAATTAACAGCAGTACTTGGACACTTGTGCCTCGACCATGACACGAACATAGTTCGCTCCATGTGGTTATTTAAGCACAAGTTTAATGCAGATGGTAATTTGAGCAGGTATAAGACTCGACTCGTAGCTAACGGTCGAAGCCAGCAGGTTGGTATTGACTGTGATGAGACTTTCAGTCCGGTTGTTAAACCGGCATCGATACACGTTGTACTCAGTTTGGCGATATCTCGACACTGGCCAGTTCATCAGCTAGATGTCAAGAACGCCTTTCTTCACGGACAGCTTTCGTAGACTGTCTATATGCACCAGCCACCAGGATTTCGGGATTCCAGGTACCCGGATCACGTTTTCCTCTTGCAGAAATCTTTATATCGCCTTAAGTAGGCCCCCCGTGCATGGTTTCAGCAGTTTTCGGGTTATGCTCAACGGATTGGCTTTCACCAGAGCCGATGTGACACTTCTCTTTTTATCTATCGTCAGGGTTTAGATACAGCATACCTGTTATTTTATGTTGATGACATTGTGTTGACTGCATCTTCTGCAGGTTTAGTCCAGCGGATTATTGCTTCCTTACATACGAAATTTTTTATGACCGATTTGGGCCCTCTAAACTACTTCCTTGGCATTCATGCTACTCTTACTGCATCTGGAATGTTCCTCTCACAAAAACAGTACGCCTCCGAGATCATTGAGCTGGCTGGTATGCCCTCATGTCATCCTTGCAGGACCCCGGTCGAACTGGGTGCCAAACTCACTAGTCATGGTCCCCCTGTTAAGGACCCCACTCTCTATCACCGCCTCACAGGTGCACTACAGTATCTTACATTTACACGAACAGACATCTCTTATGCTGTTCAGCAGATCTGTCTCTTTATGCATGACCCTCGAGAGCAACACATGCACGCTCTCAAGAGGATCATTCGTTACATTCAGGTACCACTGGCCTTGGTCTACAGCTATATGCATCTTCTCCAACTACATTGGTCGCTTACTCTGACGCTGACTGGGCTGGTTGCCCCACTACTAGACGATCTACATCTGGCTATTGTGTTTTTCTCGGCAACAACCTTCTATCATGGTCGTCCAAGCGGCAACTCACGCCCTCCCATTCAAGTGCAGAGGCAGAATACCGCGGAGTTGCCAATGCCGTTGCCGAGACTTGTTGGATTCGTAATCTTTTGCGAGAGCTTCACTGTCCCCTCACTTCAGCAACACTGGTTTATTGTGACAATGTCAGCTCTGTCTATCTCTCTAATAATCCGGTTCAACATCAGCGGACCAAGCACATTGAGATTGATATTCACTTTGTTCGCGATCTAGTTGTCCAGGGACAGGTACGGGTCTTACATGTTCCGTCCAGATACCAGTTTGCCGACATCTTCACTAAGGGTCTACCGTATGCCTTATTTGACGAGTTCAGATCCAGTTTGAGCGTCCGTAGTACTCCCGCTCCAACTGTGGGGGGATGTTAGCCTATATTTCTTAGCCCAATCTATAAGGGCCCATTATGTCTAGTCCATTAGGTTTATGTGTTCATGTTCTATATATTGGTGAGAATATGCTTTGTAATGGATCATCAAAAAATAATATCAGTAATATCGATATACATCTCTTCTCAAGTTAACGACGAGAGCCTAAACACTACTACAAAAATGAGTATGGAAACCCTTTTTAGAAACTGGTTTTAAAGGTACTAATTAAAAACAAGTTCAAAAAGGTAAAAGGAATCAGTTTTATTTTAGGAGGAAATGAGAAACCGGTGAAAAAACTAGTCCTAATGTCTGTTAAGAAACCGGTTCTTTATTAAAAATCGGTTTTCACTTTAGAAACCTCCATTAAAATAAAATGGCATAATTTGTGCACCAAAAGTTGAGCGGGAAATGAAAAATCAAATAAATTCAGCACAATGTCAAAACCAAAAATCATAACCCACGATCAATTTTTTCCATCTCTCTTCTTTTACCTTCACCTTCGTCATATCATATCTTTACCTTCATCTTCGATGCTATCTGCATATAATGTGTATTCATATGTATGACTTTCTTTTTATGCTTATATATAGGCTTTCCGAAGGCATCTTCTTGAAGAACTTGAACATGCTTTTCCTGATAAAGATGAATATTATAGAGATCCATGCATCTTCTGCAGCTGTGAGTCCCTATAGCCTTCAAGGAGTTTCAATCTATTGATTTATATCGTTGCTTTGATCTTGTTTTCTGGTAGTATAAATTATATTCAACTTAGCTATAAGTGGGTCCCTTTGCTTTTGAAGTTTTCATAAAAAGTTGCTATTTTGAATCATCTGGTGCATGGTGCAGGAATCTATGGGCCTTTTACAAGCCCAAAGCATATTACCAAATGGAGAAATGAAGGTCAAACCCGAGATGTAGAGCTAATGTTCAATTAGATTATGTTAAACTCGATTATGTAGTGAAGTATGTTAAGATTTTTTTTATTATTTTTTTTTTTTTCATTAGCAAACATCTATCTATGTATAATTAAATACTCATAGTTAAAACATGTGTAATGCATATGGATAGTGAATCTCTATAGTTTACTTGAATACGAGTAGTGTGTGTGAATGATGACTGTATAGACGGTATGTACTACGTAATTTACAGCTCGCAATACTTAGCTAGTGATATTCATCTTCAACATATTTTTTTATATTCTAAAATGGAGATTAGACCGATTTTTTTTTATTTTATTTTTTTTAGACCGATTTTTTTTTATTTTATTTTTTTTTTGTACAAAACACGTTTCTTTTATTCAGTATACAAACCTCTATTTTTTACCGAATCAGGTTCTAAATACAAGAAACCGGTTTAAAAATCGGTTTCTAATTTAAAAACCCCTACCTACATATAGAAATCTGTTTTAAAATCGGTTCAAGCGATCAGCAGGCCCTAAAAACCGGTTCTCAATCTCCTTTTTTGTACTCCATAGTAGTGAAAGAAGATTATCGGAGTACTTATGAACTCTTGTTTAATGTTAGTTTGTGAGAAAAGAACAATATACACTTGAAATTATAATTATTAAATTAAATACCTAAGTTCTTTACTCGCACTATCCAAAAAATATCCGAAATCTGTATATAATTTGACTACCCTTTCAAATTATAATTTTATTGAATTTTATATGATCAGATTTATTCGATTCATACAAACAACTTTCATAAAGACACCTCGATCAATAAGCAAATCTACGTGGTCCTCCAAATATCTTTCGATTCGATTCGTGTCACTATCACTCTGGGTATGAATCACTCCTCTCTTTAGACTTGTTCGAAAAGATAATTACTCATTCAAGAAACATACAAATACAAATTAATTTAGAAAAAGATTAAAAAGTACTGCAACGTGTCGTCTATTAATTTCCCACCTATTTACAATTACATCTTTAATCTTTAATCTTTAATAATAATAATAATAATAATAATAATAATAATAATAATAATAATAATACATCAAACCCATTATTTTTGATGAACCAATGTTTTAGCAAAACACAACAACAAAAACCATATTAATATTAAACATTCAAAATATAAAAAATAAATTGAGTATAAAATAGTTGTCAAAAATTTCTTCTTAAATCAATCACGACAACACTAACGTTATCCATACTCCGTCTAGCCAACGCTAATTTTGTTAACAAAATCGACGCATCCGAACACGCCTTGTCCGAGCTCTCACCGCGTGAGACGTTCAGTTCGCTCCCAGGAGATCTCGGGGGCGACGGAACCTCTTGCGAACTCAAACACATGCGCGCAACACTACACGCGACGTCGTTTGATACAACATCCCAAAGTCCGTCACTTGCGAGGATTATGCACTCGTCCTCGGCTGTTCGTTCCATTACCATTACTTCCGGTTCCGGTATTACGTAAGGTTTCAAATAGTTGTCACCTGAAACATATTAAACACAAACAATTAGCCATAGGTTAAGTTAATTACACGGATTAATAAAAAGGTGAAGATTAATGGAAAATAAATCATACCGATAGCTCGAGACATAGCTAGCACACCGAGAACTCTTGCGCCATCCCAATAAATAACTCGGCCACCGGCTTTTTCGATTCGTTCGAGTTCATCGGGTCGATCGGGCTACATGCAAACAGTTTCGTCAGTAAATATAAAAACAGATATACGAGTAATTAATTTAATTTAGTAAAATATTAATTCTGACCGGATTTTCAGTTATAAATTTTTTTTTTTTTTTTTTTTTTTTTTTGAAAGGCAAGGCGAGGTTGGTGGAGATTTTCAGTTATAAATAATACCTTGTGATCGGTGGAGAGGGGAATAGCAACACCGTTCCGGCAAAGGACTGCACGTGAATCACCGCAGTTTGCGACGATGATTTTATCAGGAGTTACAACGGAAACAACGGCAGTTGAGCCAACGGCGTCACACTGTGGAGTTTGAAGCTCACATCTACAATCGGAGCTTGAAGCGCCGTTACTCCATTCCGTTACGTCTTTATCCATTCGCGAAAAACTCGTTACCATCGTTTCGTTCCATTCAATTGATCTCACGTTATTCTTCTCAATTTCTTCTTTTACTATTTCATGCATTCCGTCCTTGCACTTCATTGCCACCTGTTATTAACCGCAATTTATAATTCAGTACAGTTTCCTTACAATAATATTAATTTTAAATTATTATTATTAATTAATTTTAATTAAGTGAATAATTACATGAGAGCATCCATGGCCATCGTAAACACCGTAAAAGTGTAGATCATTACAAAACGACGGTTTAACAGCAACGGCGTCTTCTAAATCTCGTCTTCTTCCGCAAACAACGGTTAAACCGAATCTAGAATCTTCTTTTTGTACGGCTTGTGAAGAAGTACTAACGGCGTTTTCGGAGACGTCGGCTGTATCTTCGGTTTTAATCGTTTCAAATTTTCGGCGTTTTGTTGGCGTGGTTTGATCAGACAAAGGCATGATGACGTCAGAAGCAGCAGCGGCGAGGAATTTAAGTTGTTGTATATCCATACGACGTCGTCTCACTTGACGACCACCGCTAGGTTCAACCGTTGATTGTGTTTTTGTTTCTCCAACGACACCACAACACATACCAGCCATATTAATTAATCAATTTATTAATTATGTTAATTCAACAGCTTTTAATAATTCCAATTAATTCTTCTCAAAGAGCTGAAGTGAAAGAATTGAGATATATACGAGAAATCTTTTAGATATTTAATTAAAAAATGAAAATAATAAATTTTTTTGTGAGAAGGGTTATGGGGAAGAGACCATATTATACCTGTTGGAAAGAGAGGTGGGGACGGACAGCTGCCCGTCACCGTCACGGGAAGACTCATCCGACATGTATAGTTGGTATGACGTAGAAATCTCAACACCATGATCGAATCTCAGCCGTTGCTTTTAGTTCAAATTTATATGCTGTTAAAATCTTAAACATACACGTGGTTAGTTACCTTGTGACTATTATGTGGCCCAATCACAACACACCACGATTTCAGAAAAAGAAACAATTTTCAATTAAATACGCCTACAATATGTAATCCCGACCCGAGCTTATACCCGTTTTTTTTCTTCCCATCTTATATCTTCAAAATCTATGACTTTTTCTAACATATTATCATATGATATCCGGGATATTCCTATTTTTCGTTTCCGGTAGTTGTAAATTATTCAATAAACGTATACTAGCTCCGTCTCATATTAAGTGTCCACTGTTGACTTTTCAAAGTCTTTTTTATCAACTTTGACCGTAAATATCTTTATTTGTGTTATATAATATTTGATAAAAGTTATATGAAATGAAAACACATTTAAAACTCAGTTCATTCATATAATTTACATCAAATATTATATAGCATAAATAAAAATATTTACGGTCAAAGTTGACAAAGAAAAACTTTAAAAAGTCAACAATGGACACTTAAGATGGGACGGATGTAGTATTATTTAAGACATAAATCACAAGTTATGGAAAATACATGTTAATATTTACATACTGTTATATTTCAGTAGGCTTATAACTACCTTTAGTGGTCTGGTTCAATATATTCAAATTGAAAGAACCAATAAAAGAGAGATGTGTTGTAGAAGATATAGGAGAGAAAGAGGTTGAAGAGATGTGTGATGTATTTAATGTATATGTGTGTTTTTGTAACTTACATTATGCACATATATATAGTACAAATTTTACTATCCATATTTGACTAATTACCATCCATATTTAACTACTAAATTTACAACACTCCCCCTTGGATGGTAATTTTTTTTTTTTTAAAGAGCAATTAATACTGCCTCGTTAAAAACCTTGCTAAAGAAAACCCAGTGGGATAAAACTTTAGCTAAGGGAAAAAGAGTGCAGCATAGAGTTGACTCCCCCTCAAGTAGACAACGCTGAGTCGTCACATCTTTTGAACTTGCCTCATGCCAATATTGTGAACGTATGTTTTGAAAACAGCGATTGACAGTGCTTTGGTATAAAGATCAGCAGAGTTGTTGATTGAACGTATCTCATTTTAATCTGGTTGTCTTTTACGAGATCTTGAGTATATGAGAAGAATCTGAGGTTTTCATCTGAAACTGTATTATCTAAATCTTTTATGTACAAGTTTGACCCATGTGATTTGTCTACAGTCTCCTTCATGGTTTGCTCAAACTGTTGTTTCAATTCCTATTCCCTTTCAGTCTTTTTCTGAGCCTTACCAATATACCATTCTTTTTCATCAAACTTATGACCGTTAAGACCGTTTATAGCTTTAGCGCCTCGTCAGCATTTATGTTTTGTTCTGTCATTTTTGATACTCTTCTTTCATTTGTACTATGTAAGCTGTATTATCTTCATTGATAGTTGTTGGGCTTTTATAGCGTTCTAGTCCACAAGAATCAATAATGATTTGTATCATTGATCTTAACTAAAATCATTCCCGAGTAACTTCATGTAATGCAATCACTTCGGCATGATTTGATGATGTTGCAACAAGTGTTTGTTTTGAGAACGTCATGATATTGCGGTGCCTCCATTTAAGAATACATATCCAGTTTGAGATTTTGCTTTATGTAGATCAGATAAATAATCTGCATCTGTATAACCAAACAAATCTTGTTTCGAGTTGTTAGAATAAAATAATTATAAATCAGTAGTTCCCCGAAGGTATCAAACTATTTGTTTGATCCCATTCCAATGTCTTTTGGTAGGGGCTGAGCTGAACGTTGTCAATAAATTAACTGCAAAAGAAATGTCAGATCTTGTATAATTTGTAAGATACATAAGAGCCCCAATTGCACTAAAATATGGAACTTCTGAACCAAGAAGATCTTCATGATCTTCTAGAGGATGAAATGGATTCGTATCAATATTAAGATCTAACAACCGTATGAGTACTTAATGGTTTTTGTCTTGTCCATATTAAAATATTTTAAAATCTTTTCGGTATAAGTTGTTTGATGTATAAGTAAGTCATTAGTTATATGCTCAATATGTAAATCAACGTAATACTTGATTTTTTTTTATTTTAAAATCTTTCTTTAGAAGTTGAATGGCTTCATAGATTTCTTTATTTAAGATAATTGATATAAACAGCTATAATCACATATCCGAACATTGTTTTTATAAAACACACGTGCAAATAAGTTTATATGTATACCCTTTTCTTATCAAGTAATAATTTAATCGATTATACCACATATGTCCCGATTATATAAACCCATTTAGAAATCTTTGTGATTTAATGGAATATATTCCCTTGAGTTTTGCATTAGATGCTTATGATACCTTAACCCTTCAGGTATATTCATATATATATCACTATTAAGTGATCCATACAGATAAGTAGTAACAACATCCATGAGATGCATTTAAATAACTACCAGGTTGATTAAGTATCTAATAAGTAATTGTATTCATTATAGGAGGATAAGTGTTTCTCCTAATTCATTTCTGGTCTTTGTGGGAAATCTTGAGTTACAAGTCTAGTTTTGCCTTGTAACTTCATTTGCACATTTCTTTTCGGATAAAAATTCATTTGTATCCCATTGTTTCACATCTTTAAAAGTGATAACGATTGATCCAAAAACTTTTCTTTTATTGAGCGATTCTAATTCAGCTCGTATTGCTCCTTTCCGTTGAGTTCAATCACGTCTATTTTGATATTCAATGACAGATTTTGGTTCCAGATCA